>NC_054826.1:160687777-160987777 GCF_018345385.1 Vulpes lagopus
TTTAAAATATAGTTTTATATGCTTTCTAATTGTCTTATGTGTAAAATCCTTCTCTCTAACCTCATGTTGAGGGTTTTAATGATGGGGACCCTGCCATATTCTTGTGTATATCCTCTTTCTCTGCTTCCCCAGATTTAACTACATGTGTGGTAATTAAGCATGCATAGTAACCTATTACATCAATATGAAGATGATTTTTTTTTCACATTTTAACATTGCCGAAATAATTTGTGCCCACACCTGTGGCTTGCTAGAGTGCAATTGGCAAAATTTTCCTCTTTCTTAGTGTTTCATGTAATCATTATTTGCATTTAGTGAAATACGTTAAGTGAAATTATTTGAGGTTTGACATGAGTCCAGTTATATCCTTTGGGCTAATCGGTCTTTTTACATGTTGTACTCACCTTTAAGAAGTTTTCTCTCTATGGTTATCCGTATGAGAAAAATCTATTGTTTGAATATTGGTGCCTTTCTGGACCTCTTGTCCTTTTGTCTTAGTGCTCACATTTGGCACATCCAATTTATTTTGTACATCCTGGTGTGGTGCCAAGAACTGCCTACCTCCATCTGGGAAGTGTCCTTTTTGAAAGTGAGGATCACTGGCATGATTGATCATGGTCATTGGACAATATATATTATTGCCATGACATTCAGCACCCAGTGTCTCTGCTCCCTGGCATCTGGCATATAGGAAGAGCCTCGTCATGGGCAGAATGATGACCCCTCAAAGAAGTCCATCTAGGTCTCAGTCTTCAAAACATGGGAATGAGTTAATTTTAATAGCAAGAGGAAATTAAGTTTGCACATGGAATTAAGGTTGCCGATCATCTGACCTTAAAAGAAAATGAGAAGAGCCTCTAGAATGTGGAAAAGATCTTTCCTTAGAGTCTCCAGAGGGAGTACAGCCCTGATGACGCTTTGAAGTTAGTCTAATGAGACCCACTGTGAACTTCTGCCCTCCAGAAGCATAAGACAACAAATCTGTGTTGTTGAAGCTGCTAATGTGTGGCCCTTTGGTACAGCAGCAATAGTAAACGAGTACAAGCTTCATTAATTCAGATAGGCAAAGTCACAATATGATCTAAATAAAACTGGTGGGGTCAAAATTATTCTTTATGTTCTTTCTGAACAAGTTTGCTAGGGAAATCTGTATCACATAGCGGGTTGCAGAAATCTATATCAGAGAACAAGATAATTTAAAGATTTCAGAATATTTTTTTTATGCTAAGGATATGGCTAATTACAAATGAAAGTTATATATTTGTTAATTTTTAAAGATTTCAGAATATTTTTTTATGCTAAGGATATGGCTAATTACAAATGAAAGTTATATATTTGTTAATTTTGTCTCTACGAATTTTCCTTTAAAAGTTTTCTGTTTCTGTGCTGGAGGTTTTATGGAATTACACTTTTCTGTGAATACTTCACGGTAATTTTTCTGTCATCTTGGTCCCCACCTTTGCAAGCCCGGGTGAGTGGTGTTTCACTGTGATTTGGCACATATTATCAGGAACCAGTTTTAGGTTAGGTGATCTTTAATGACTTAAACTAAGGCTTTTTCTCATTCACAAAATGAGGACAATTATGCCTTCTGTCATAGACCACATGCTCGTGGCCTCCCCAAATTCATACGCTGAGACCACAATCTCCAGTGAGATGATATTTGGAGCTGGTGCTTTGGGGAGAGAGGGGATTGGGGATGAAGCCCTCATGATGGAATTAGTGCCTGGAAAAGAAGAGATGGAGGGAGCTTGCTCTGTGCCACGTAAGAATACCGGGAAGGTGGCTGTTTGTCACCAGGAAGAGGGCCTCGCCCAGGGCCTGACCTGCTGGCACGTTGACCTCAGACTTCCAGGCCCAGAACTGTGAGAAGCAATTCCCTATGTTTAAGCCACCCAGTCCGTTTTACAGAGCCTGCACAGACTAAGATGGGAATGGGCACCAAGAAGTGGAATGCTGCTGTGACAAAGCCTGAAAATGTGGAAGCAGGTTTGGAACTGGTGATGGGGTGGTGACTGGAAAAGTTGTGTGATGCAAAAGCTTTTTTTTTTTTTTTTTCCAGCTTTGCTGAGCTGTCATAGATATGTAACATCGTGAAAGGTTAAGGTGGACCACATGATGATTTGATGTATGTTTCTATTGCAAAATGATTTGCCACAACAAGGCTCCTTAACACATTCATCACCTCGCATATTTACTTTTTTAAAGATCTGATTTCTTAGCAACTTCTAAGTATACAATACATTGTTAACTGCAGTCACCGTGCTGTACATTAGATCCCCAGGAACTAACTCATCTTGTAACTGGAAATTTGTTCCCTCTCACCAACATCTCTTCATTTCTCCCATTTTCAACCCCTGTCAACCATCACTCAGTATTTCTGTTAGTTCATTTAAATAAAAATCCCCATACAAGTGAGATGGCACAGTATTTGCCTTTCTCTGACGTATTTCATTACCTTAGTAGAATGCTCTAAGATCCATCCATGTTATTGCAAATGGCATGATTTCCCTTTTTTTTTTAATGCTGAATAATATCCCATTGTATGTATAGTCACCACATTTTCTTTATCCATTTATCCATTGATGGACACTCAGATGGCTTCCAGGGCTTGGCTATTATGAATAATGTTGCAGTGAACATGGGGGTGCAGATATCTCTTCAAGATCATGAATTTCACTTCTTTTGGATATATTTCCAGAAGTGGGATTGCTGGATCCTCTGGGAATTCTATTTTTAATTTTTTGAGAAACCCTCATACTGTTCCCATACTGGTTGTACCAACTTACAGTACCACCAGGAGTGCACAAGGGGCCCCTCTTTTTGAGAATAACCATCCTAACACAGGTGAGGTGATACCTCATTGTGGTTTTGATTTCCATTACCCTGATGATTAGTTGAATATCCCTTCACATACCTGTTGGCCATTTGCATAATTTTTTTTTGGAAAAAAAATGTCTGTTTAGGTCTTCTGCTCATTTTTAATTAGATTAGTGTTATTATCATTATTGTTTGCTATTGAGCTGTATGAGTTCCTTGTCTATTTTGGATATTAACCCCATATCAGACATATGGCTTGCAGATATTTTCTTGTGAAGGGATTTTCTTGTGATTCTGGTGAGAGCTCAAAAAGAAAAGGGAGCTGGAGAGAGGGCTTCCTTCTTAGAGAACACATAAATAATCACGTATTATTGTTGGTTAGAAATGTGGCTGGTGAAGGTCATTCCAATGAGGTCCGAGACAGAAATGAGAAACCTGTTATTGGAAATTTGAGGAAAAGCTGCCTTTGTTATAAAGTGGCAAAGGACTTGGCTGAGTCGTGTTCATGTTCTAGTGTTTTGTGGAACGGAGGACACTCGAGGCAGTTAAGTCACTTGCTCCCAGGCTTGGAGCCAGCAACGGTGAAGCCAGGATTGAAGTGGAGCTGGGGTCTTAACCGCTCCCTCTGTCTCTCCCACTAAGGGTGGTGGGACACTACCCCACTGGGGACAGTGTGGGAACAGGCAGTGCTGGGAGGGGGGTTAGGTTCAAGAGCGCTAAGGCCAGAGGGAATTCTTCTATCCCTGTGATCACGAAGAAGGGTTACCTACGTCAGGCTTTCCAGTGACTGACTCACAGTAAGTGATAATCTTGTTTTAGAGCTTTTCCATTTTAGGAAGATGGAAGATCTATAATGGCTTTCATTCCTGGGCCTAAAAGAAATCGAATGAGACTCTGCCTGAGGAGGGGCTGTGTAATCTGCTAATGGGATGGGGATACTATAGTTCCTGCCCAGCGTAGGGCACACTGTCTGACCTGGCGGCACTTAAGCACTCATTATTTCTTTGTGAGGGAATCAGCCTCTGACACAGGAAGAAATAAGGATGCCCCCCACCCCACACACGCACGCACACACACACATGCACGCACACTGTGTGTATCCACCCATACTCCCCCCACTAGATTGGGAACTCCGTGGGTGCGGTGTCCACACCATCTCTAGATCCCCAGGATCTAACGGAATGCCCCGAAAATAGTCAGTGTGCAATAAATGTTGGAATTAATAATATTAGAGTGCTTGTCTTTCCAGATGGGGGTTTTAGGGTTTTACATTCTCTCTGGGGCAGGTGGAGGGATGGATAGGAATCACCGACTTTGCTCCTCAGGGCCCCATTTGCACATCCTACACGGGTTTGAGGGGTGAGCACTGAGGACTGCAGCTGGGAAGGCAGCACCCCCAGCGACTCAACAACCTGCTCCTCTAATCCCTACGCACCGTGGGAATGTGTGTATCTTAGTGGGGGAAACGGGGCCCATCTAGGGACAGGGTTGCCCTGTTTCCTGGGGCACCGTCTTCCTTGGTGCATTGAGCCAGACAGTGCGGGTGGTTCTCCACCCAGAGAGCAGGGGTAGGTGAGCAGTCTTGTCCATCGGATAAAGAAGCCACTGAGTTAGGCCTGTCTCGGCAGTCGGTGGTGGGACTTGGTGCGAGCGTCATGGCCTTTGAGCGCTGTGGTCATCGCGGCCTGGTGATCGCTGTGACCAGTGCAATCGGTGGCCCTCTGGACGGCAGCCGGGGAGGGTGGAGGGGCCAGGATGAGAGTGGGCTGAAGTCCAGCTTTGACCAGAGAAGCAGACGGTGAGTCCCAGGGGGCGTGGGGCGCTCCAGGTGCAACACGGTGGCCAACACAATCATCCCGCTCAGGGGCCAGGGCTCTGCTGCGTGCAGGAAAGACAGGAAAGGGGCGCGTGTGTTGGGGGCAGTGAAAAGCGGTGAAAGGGCCGAGGGAGCTCTCTGGGGTTCCTTTCCCAAGGGCCCGGATCTGTGCCTGAGGGCTCTACCCCGACCCGATCGCCTCCCGACCCCCTGCCCCAATGCCATCACACCGGGGGTTAGGACGTGAACACATGGATTTTAGGGGGAGAAAAACACTCAGGCCATAATAACTGTTTTACTGAATCTGTGTATCATTTACTCCAGTGCAATTTCTTATTATCAGTCTGTTAAAGTTTCAACTAAAAAAAAGAAAAAAAATAGGCACTTGCTGAGCAAGAAATGACTGACCCCAGGTGGAACCCCCCAGTTATTATTTTTCAGCGTCTCCTCCAAGGCCGGTGTGTATGATAGCCATGGAAAGAGTTGCTTCACAAATGGCATCCCCACCAGGGACTTTCGGCCTTTCCTAAACGGGGAAAGGTGAGAAAGCTGATGTGGTCAAAGGTTTCAACTCCCCCGGACCTTTCGGTGAGCCGGGAGGGGATCAGGGACACACACCCGCTTAGTAGGAGCCTGAGAGAGCAGAATTAGGACGAGCCGGGGCCAAAGCTGCCTAAGCCTTATTCTCTGCACCTAAATATTGAAAAAGTTCCAAATTCTGAATTGAAAGAGGGACATTATTTTCAGTCAGTGGGGAAGTTAAAGTTTACGTTATCCTAACTTTTTGACCCTATTTCATTTAATCAGGGTTTTAGCCCTCACAGCTATTCCGAAACTATTGGTTTTTTTTTTTTTAAACCTGAGCCTGAAACACAGACAAAAGACTATATATGATACCTGTCTAATGATTTATCTTAAGAATCTGTGAACTGTGGAATCATGATTGTTAGGACCGAGAGACACCTGCTCACCTTTCTGAAATGAGTTGCTGAAAAGATATTCTGAGATTCAGAAAGGGTAAGGGATACAGTGTTGACCTTTTGGAGACAGGAAACCTTTGATGAACTATAGGACACCAAGACAGTTCATTTAAAAGATGGTTTCAAAGCATTATCTGGGGCTGGTTCCGTATGTGCATTGCTGAAGCCCTCGGGTTGTCTTTTTACATAAACCCAGTGAAATAATGGTTTCTACAGTTGTTCATGTGTCGGCAACCCTCCTGTGGCATCTTCGCTTCTGGGCTTTGTAACTGCTTTCAGTGTCTTTTGTGGCCAGAATTAAACTTTCCTTACCATTTGACAGCATATAACTTTCCGAAGATGAGCGTTAAGGAGAAAAGAGACAGGAAAAGGTCACCAGTACTATCTCCGTGTAATTAAGGCAGCCAAGTAAAATTGTCACTAATGACATTTACTTGACTGTATAATATGAGTCCCTGCTCTGGGCTCCAAATAAGTTAAGGATCAACTGCTCGTAATATGTACAGACTATAAATCTTTGTGGTTTTTTTTTTTTCAGAGTATAAATCTTTGTTGCAAGTAATAGGGTATATACATTTCTTTTTTTTTTTGAGACAGCCTTATTTTAGGGCTGTGTTTAGGCTTGTGTGTCCTCCCTCTTTGCGTCCTTCTCTCTCCCTGTCTGTCTCTCTGTCTTCATCTCTCCCTCTCTATGTATACACATAGGTATGCAAATACACTCACATTTATGTATATGGATGAACACATGTGCCTACATGTATATATACATGTAAATGCATGTGCATATGCCTTTGTAAGGTAATACCCTCGGTGGAGAGGCCAAGTTAAAACTTTAAAAAAAATAGCTTCCAACTTTGATCTATAGACTCAGATGGACCACCTACCACAGGATAACCTGTCATCCAAGAACCAATTTGTTTTCTTTTGACCCTTAAAAGACCCTAAAAATCAAAAGTAATCTATGAATATTTGGAGGGGAGGGAAGATGGGGAGTTCTGGATGTGGAATTTATGAAATTGTCTGGAGATACAGATGTATGTGGACGTGAAGACTTCAAAGCTGCGAGCTTAAACTTAGAAGTTGATACCCGTAAGAGTAAGTCCCAGACGAAACTGCATGTGCCCCTATTGAACACATCAGTATTTGGGTCTACAGTAAATAATTGCACGGGGATACCGAGGGTCACCCAAGATCCTGGCCCTCCAGTCTCGTGTGATCTGTTATGTGACTGAAGGCTGTAGGGGGTGGAGTGGAAGGGAACACAGCACACCCAGTTGGCACCGGGGAATGTTTGCGGGGAGACCAGATGACTGTGAATCTCGGGTCTTAGATCCACTAGCTGACAGGTCAGAGAGAGGCCTTGGCAGTAGAGGGCCCATGCGTCGTGTCCTGAAGACGCGAAAGAGTTTGTGGAGGAAGTGGGTGTAAGAATTTAGGGTGAAGCAGGAGGCTGAAGTCCTCCGAAGGAGCTCCTCATTCTCCACGAGGCTTCCTCTTTGAAGACTTTCCTGACCACGGGGCTTGTACTCTCCTTCTCTGTGTCCCCAAGAGTTTTGCATGTTTCTTTGTTGGACTTTTCACCCCCAGTCGAGTTGTTCGTGTCTGATGTCCATGCCTGTCTGCAAATACACCATGTCAGGACTGTCTCCTGGTTCTTATCACAAGACCTGGAAAACAATAAGTGCACACGAAGGACTGGGTGTCTCGAGGAGGGAATGGTTGGGTTGAGCTGTGGTTTGGGGATGGGAACGTCTAGAGCCACCCTGGCTATCAGGCGACACTTCATAAAACCTTAATGGCTTCACTTTTCTCTTCCAGATTACTTGCAGCGTATAATAGTCTTACCGATAAACACCTGACTGGATATTTTAACAACACAAGGATAAGACGGCATCTCTTAAGATCGGGGCTGGTAAGATTGGGTTTATTTCCTACCTGCCCTCTTGTTTCCTTAAATCCTCTAGCCCTCTCTCCCTTTTCTGGTTTTTCTTTTTGAGCTAATCAGTGACATCCCCCCTCCACCCCCCTCATTTTAAAAAAATTACTTCTTTTCCAGAGCTCTGATTTATCTTTCTGAAGCTCTGTCTCAAAAGATAGGAAGAGAGGTCACAATGACCGCTAAGGCTACTTATAAATTATTGAGAAAAAAACCGTAGGAGCTCCCAAAAGCATATTTTACTTGTTTGTTTATTCATTCATTTATTTAACACATAGTCATTGAACACATCGTATGAGCCAGGAACTGTTAGGGATTTAAGCGTAGAGAGAAGACTTCACTGTCTTCGGGAAAAAAAATATTATTTTTAATAATCACAGAATATGGTGTGGAAGACATGAACAGTTCAGAATTTCCCCCTTGAATTTTAAAAGCCTGTTTCATTTCCTGGATAGTTTATTGATAACATTAGTGTCTTTCCTTAGCTCTAAAACTATCATTTGCACAGAATTTCCATGCCTCTAGATGTATTTAAAGTGAAAACCTTTAAAAAAAGACTATAGTTTTCCACTGAAAGAAAAGGGTGTGGTTATACAAAGTGTGAGTAATGATTTTAGCTGTTTACCTTCTTAAAGCACAGTGGATTTCCTTAACTGTTGTTGCCATGGCATCCACAGGATATGCATTGCGTTGCTAAGGGTTGTTGGTTGTTGACGTGGGGGGCCCTCTGGCTGGGGGATCTCCAGAGAGCTTGCTTTTTGTCTCCTGGGGCTTGGTTTTCAGACACACCTGGCTGAAACCTGGCTCTGCCAGTTTACAGGTCACAGAATCTTGAGCAATTCATGGACTTCACTTTCTCAGCTCCAGCGCCCTCAGTTGTTAAGTGAAGACAATGCCACCCAGCCCTCAGGATTGTGGTGGCAATAAGAGATGTGTTTATCCACGCTTATTGCAATTTTTGTGGTTACTGTTAACATTATTTCTTTGGGTAACGATCTGCGAGCTTTGTGCATAAACGGGAAGGACTTTGTATTTACTTACCAACATCATGAACAAGCATTTTTGAACGTTGGTTATGTGCGTGACGACTCACAGAAGGAAGATTTCTCTAGAACAGTGGTTCAGATACAGTCCCTGACTCTGCAGCGTTCAGCATCATTTGGGAACTGGTTAGAAAATGCAAATTTTAGAGCCCCAACCCAGAGCTACTGAGTCAGAAGCTGCTGGGTTGAGGCCCACCAATCTCTTTTTCAACTTGTTTTCTGGGTCTGATGCAAGTTCAAGCTTAAGAACTTGAATTTAAGAACTAAGTTGGGGGGCAGCCCGGGTGGCTCAGCAGTTTAGCACCACCTTCGGCCCAGGGCGTGATCCTGGAGACCCGGGATCGAGTCCCACATCAGGCTCCCTGCATGGAGCCTGCTTCTCCCTCTGCCTGTGTCTCTGCCTCTCTCTGTGTCTCTCATGAATAAATAAATAAAATCTTAAAAAAAAAAAAGAAGTAAGTTGGGGAGAGCAGATCTCCCAGAGGACAATGATACCTGTTAACCGGCAAGAGGGCCACAATACGGGATGTTCTCAACATTTTTTTTCTCAGTTGGAAACAAATGGCACGATATCCCATGGACAATACATTCCAAAGACTGTAACTGAGTTATCTGTGATTGCAAACACTTTCTGGAACCATATCCTTTCCTTCCATTGGGAAAAAAGAAAAAAAAGATATGTAAAAGATTTTAAAAAGATCATCAGTATCCAATCCCTTGGAACATAACTCTCCTGATACGTTGCCACAACAGTGTTATACAACAAGTTCTCAAAATTAAGAAATATGGGGGCTTGGATCAGACCTGAAAGAGCAGGGCATAATTAAGTGGGAAGGAAGGAGATGAACAATCCAGGAAGGATAACACCCTCTGTTTATAGAAGCTACAGAAAAAAATACAACAAATATGCCCTGAAGAAGGAGTAAAAGAAAAGAAAAAACAAGTAAATTAAAGAAAAAAAAAAAAAGAAACACAGAAACTACCATTCCTGACATTTTCAGTGAGGCCAACTGAAATCCATCTGGAAGGTCTGATACCCGCAGCACTGCGTAATCTGAGAAACATCTGAATCACGACAAATTAAATTACATTCTGGGTTGGAGAGTGGAAGGAGAGACAGCAGTGTGAAAACCAAGTAATGAAGCCAATTATTATTTTTCTTTTGAAACCAATGATTCTTAAACTGAGGAGAACCTCTCCGTAGCTTACATGTCTTGCCCTTCGAAGTTATTTCCCGTGAGATCATCAGCCCTGCGATCACGGCCGCGGTTCACTGTTCCAAGGAAGCTCCCCACCTCCTCTTCCCAAACGTGTTCAGAAAAAGAAAAGAAAGGAACACCTGGGTTCCATCAAGGAGACGTTGGGACTCTAATGACAACCTTGTTTGAAACGTCAGGGGGACCACCTGGGGGTGTTTTCTCGCTGATGGGTGTAGGAGACCGATTATTTTCTTCCTTATGAAAAAGTCATTAAACGTGAAAGTTGACCAACCATCGTGGTGTAATCTCTTAGGCTTAGAAGACACCGCCTCTGTCGCCTCATTGCCTCTCCCTTTTTGGTGACAAACAACCCATTTTCTGCCTTGTGTTTCCATGTGTGTTTCATTTATTCCTGACAGATCACAAGAAGTGGGAGAGTGCTTTCTGAAAAAGAATACAGACTCAATATCATGAAGAGGGATCACCAGAAATACATCCGGGAGTGCCTAGCTCAGGCTATCTTCCATAAGGTTCTGGACATGGAGGTAAAGTAGCTACATTCTCCTTATGATGGATATTTTCTTCTTTTTTTTTTTCTTTCTTTCTCTTTCTTTCTTTCTTTCTCTTTCTTTCTTTCTTTCTTTCTTTCTTTCTTTCTTTCTTTCTTTCTTTCTTTCTTTCTCTTTCTTTCTTTCTTTCTTTCTTTCTTTCTTTCTTTCTTTCTTTCTTTCTTTCTTTCTTTCTTTCTTTCTTTCTTTTTTGATGGGTATTTTCTAATGCAACAGTTCACCATGCTTCTGAACCCAGAAGCACAGGCATTCCTCCTGGATTTAGTCAAAAAGGAATGGAACCAGGTGCCCTGAGAAATGCCCTACATCCCTCTGGGTAGCGGGGAGCCAGGAGACCGAATGAAGTAAGCTCTGCTCCATTTCAGTTAGGGAGAAACATGGACATCATTATATATTTTGTGATATTTAATTTAACAAATGTAGATTTTTAATCCATAATGGCTACTCTAAAACATACCAGCTCTCACCATCTGTACCTCAATTTCCATTTGCTAAAAAAAAAAAAAGTGACATCTGTTTAAATATCAGTAATTCCGCTGCCATGAATTATTTCAGATTTGTTATTCTTTTAAGGCTCTGAAGCTGAGCCGTATGCTAAATTTCAGGGAAGAGGCATCGAAACATCTGCTGTCCCTCCTACTTTAGGCCGCGTTGGTCAGCATAGATTCGTAAACCAGGCATCAACAACTTTTTTTTTTTTTCCAAGTCTGACATGGCAGTTTTAGTAGGATATCTAGCTAACTCGATAAATTATTTTAGGCTTGCTCCATGGAACTTAGAGTTTCCAGCATCAACACCATTTTCATCTCTGTGGAAAAGCATGTCACTTCTTGGCCTGGCCGTACAGCAGTAAATCAGAAAACTTGGCTGGTAAAACCAATGACCTGTGAGTGCAGTAAACGTTTATGAACAACTGTGGAATCGCCAGTAAACCGCCACTAAGGGTAGTGCCGCTGAAAATATGTTTTATTATGCTACCCTTATATTGAGCAAGTCCTGCGTTCCAATATGACATATATGATCTGTTAATTTTAGGAATTCATTTTATGTTTTATATCGTGGGCATGAGTTATGTGGGATCATCGTTTATGTTACGGTCCTCGGTGCGCTTGCTTATAAAAGTCTTAGTTGGAATTCGGCGACTGGTGCTAAAAAAATAGTGCAGCAGATTAATTTATACTGAATTTCAAATTTAACCAGTTGGGAACCAAGTTTCTGTATTAGCTTTGATCCTTGAAGTTTGGTTTTCCAGACTTTCCTGCAACTGACACATCATAAGTAGTAAGTATGTTGTTACTTAAGAGTCTTCATGGGTTCTTAAAGTTTGGAGCAGATACCTTGGGCAAGTGTTCATGTGCAATATATAATATTTTATATAATGTAATATGTAATATATTAATATAATTAACAAATGAAACAGCTGTATCTAAATTGTCACATTTGTCTCACATTTGGCTCCTGCCCATGCTGTTTACTAATGTTACATTAATATTCACGAATTTGTGCATATGAGAAACATCTATCCTTAATTGTGGGCTTACCAGGTACCAGCATGAAGATCCGGGCTGTAGCTGTGAGATACAGAAACAGAAAATCAGGCCCCCCCCGCCCCCCAAAAAAAGCAAAAATCAAAGCAAAACTCTACTGTGGAAAGCGATCACACGCTCCAAGGGGAGGAAAAGCAGACTGAGCTGGGCAGGGAGGCGATGCTGAGATGGGGAGGCTGAGCCCAGGTCCTGCTGTGTGCACGGGGCCTGAGGGCCCAGGTGTCGCCCAGAGGCCTGAGAAAGGGCTGGAGAGAGGGGGGCAGGCGAGGTGAGAGAGGAAAGGACATGCTCTGGGTGGAGAGCCACTGAGGCTGGAGCTCGCCGGTGGTTCCAGCAGACAGGACCTGGGTTGTGAGGCCCTCGGGTTGGCTCTGCTCGGTGGGGAGCTGGGAGCACACAGGGGCAGTGTGGGCCCTGGACCACGGGCTGGAGAGACGGGAGGTGGGAGGGCAGCGACGGAGGGCCGCCCAGGGGAGGGGACCACTGGGCACCCCTGGGGGACGGGGGGGACACTGACTCAGTGACCAGGGCCTGGGCGGAAGGAGCCACCGCAGACCAGAAGGGGAGTGCTGGGGGGATGTGGGGGGCACTGCTTGGGGGGCTGTTGAGGCAATCCTGGGGCACTACAGGGAACCAAGGAGGGTGATGGGGGCAAGCAGTGGGCCAGGGATGCTGGAAATGTCAGCCGCCTCCCAGATATTTCTGGGAGCCAAGGTGGGGGCTAGAGCAGTGCAGGGTGGTGGAGATGCAGGTAGGTCCTGGGGTGCTTGAGAACAGGGACGCCCCGGGGAGTGGGAAATAATGGGGAGATAGAAGCCTGGTGACTTAGGGTAAGGGAAGGAGGGCGAGGAACCTGGTGACCCAGGGTAAGGGAAGGAGGGTGCAAAGGCCTGGTGACCTAGGGAAAGGGAAGGAGGGTGCAGAGGCCTGGTGATCTAGGGAAAGCATAGGAGGGCGCAGAGGCCTGGTGACCTAGAGAAAAGGAAGGAGGTTGCAGAGGTCTGGTGACCTAGAGAAAGGGAAGGAGGGCGCAGAGGCCTGGTGACCCAGGGAAAGGGAAGGAGGGCGCAGAGGCCTGGTGACCTAGGGAAAGGGAAGGAGGGTGCAGAGGCCTGGTGATCTAGGGAAAGCATAGGAGGGCCCAGAGGCCTGGTGGCCTAGAGAAAAGGAAGGAGGTTGCAGAGGTCTGGTGACCTAGAGAAAGGGAAGGAGGGCGCAGAGGCCTGGTGACCCAGGGAAAGGGAAGGAGGGCGCAGAGGCCTGGTGACCTAGGGAAAGGGAAGGAGGGCGCAGAGTCCTGGTGACCCAGGGAAAGGGAATGAGGTTGCAGAGGCCCAGTGACCTAGAGAAAGGGAAGGAGGGCGCAGAGGCCTGGTGACCCAGGGAAAGGGAAGGAGGGCGCAGAGGCCTGGTGACCTAGGGAAAGGGAAGGAGGGCGCAGAGTCCTGGTGACCCAGGGAAAGGGAATGAGGTTGCAGAGGCCCAGTGACCTAGAGAAAGGGAAGGAGGGTGCAGAGGCCTGGTGACCTAGGGAAAGGGAAGGAAGGTACAGAGTCCTGGTGACCTAGGGTAGGGGAAGGAGAGTGCAGAGGCCTGGTGACCCAGGGAAAGGGAAGGAGGGCGCAGAGCCCTGGTGACCTAGAGTAAGGGAAGGAGGGTGCAGAGAATAGAGGTAGGTGCCTGTAGAAGGTTTGCGATATTGTGGGGCACCTGGGGTCTCAGTGGGTTAAGCCCCTGCCTTTGCTCAGGTCACAGCCCCTGGGTCCTGGGATGGGGCCCAGGTCAGGCTCCCTGCTCTGGGGTCTCTGCTTCTTCCTCTGCCTCTGCCTCTTCCTTCCCCTGCATCATGTTCTCTGTTAAATCTCTCTCTCTCTCTCCCTCCCTCGCTCTCTCTTTCTCTCTCTCTCAAATAAATAATAAATAAATAAATAAATAAATAAATAAATAAATAAATAAAATCTTTAAAAACCAACCAAACAAAAAGACAAGAAGGACAGGGTCGGCAAGGTCCCAGAGGCAGCAGGAAAGGACCAAGAACACATATAAAAACCCCTTTACGGTGCCCCCGGCTGTGTCTGAATGGTTTCAGAGGATTGTAAGCCCATTATTTTCACATGAAATTTACCTTTAAATTATATAATTAAGATATTACAGAAGATTAGGCAAACAGGAGAAAGTAAAAAAACAAAAAGGGGGAGAACAGAACCACATATAAATCCTTTCTCTTCAGAGTTGTCATACTCAACATTTCCCTTTAGTCTCTGTTCATATTTATACGTTAATAAAAACATGTAGTGTTGTGAAAAGGACACGGTTTTGTGAAAAATAAGTAAGTAAATAAATGAAAAGCAAACAGACAAACAGGAAGTCAGGGTGCAGCGGAGTGAGCTTCAGAAGGCAGCTCCAACCACTGACTACATGTGTGACCTGGCCCAAGTTCATGGCCCTCTGCCTCAGTTTCCCGGCTGGGAGAATGAGACCACTCAGCAGTCAGCATTGCTCACGAAGAGATGACCCATAGGACATGCCTTCCTGGCGCGGGGACAGCCACATAGCACGGAGGTTGATCAATTTTTTTGTATTTCTGAGCAAATTCCAAATTTTACATTTTTCGTGTATTACATGCATTTTCCATTTTTTTCCTTAAAACAAAATCTTTATGAATCTTACTTGAAGGATTATATTCTATTTCCTCTATATGGCCATGCCCCAAAGTTAACCATCCTCGACAAGGTTTATATTACTTCTGAATTTTTGCTTTGAAGACCGCAGTCCTCTCAGGTAGCATCGCTGCGCATAACGCAGATGTGTTTTCTTTTAATTCCGATTTCTTCCTAGGTGCAGAAGTGAAATGTTCTGGTCAAAGGGTAGGGGCGCTTTTCACCACTTCGGGTTAGGAGTCGGCTTTCCAAAGAGGTGCACCGATTTATATCCCCACTTGCACACTTACGCAGGTGACTCCTCCACTCGGTGACAAGGGGGAGTAAGTGGGAACATGGTCAGTTGCTGGGATTATTTCCCTCTAAAAAAAATCTTTGTTATAGTTGACGTGATTTTTCCCTCCTTTCTTTCCTGTATGCTTAGCGTTATCACCAGCTTGAGATCAAAAAGAAATTGGAGATCCTAGCTAGGAAGGAACGAATTCAGAGATTTAAGGTAAGGAGCTACGTAATTCTCTTTTACTTAATAATATTTTATGATTTTAAAAGTCAGTGGTGCCGGGGCACCTGGGGGCGGGGGTGGGGGCTCAGTGGTGGAGCATCTGCATTCAGCTCAGGGCATGACCCGGGGTCCCGGGTTTGAGTCCTGCATCGGGCTCCTCGCAGGGAGCCTGCTTCTCCCTCTGCCTGGGTCTCTGCCTCTCTCTCCGTGTCTCTCATGAATAAATAAATAAAATCTTAAAAAAAAAAAAAAAGTCAATGATGCTATCATTGAAGCTTTCCGAGGTGCTCTACTTTTGAATAACCCATAGCTGAAGTCAGGTGATGGTTTCACCAGGACTGTACGTCGGCCACCATCACTCAGAAGATCATGGCAAAGTAGGAGCTTGTTCTGCAAAATAAATTTTAGAAGGTAGAAACCTATCAACGGAGACGTGGGACCATTCTTTTCAAGTTTACAATTTTGCTTTTGTCTCTTCTCGATTGATGTGACAGAGGCCAAAGGATTTTTGTTTTGTGTCTTAAACGCTGACGACAGATGGGGATGTTGCCAGTGGGATGGAAGATGGCATTATAAGAATTATCCAATGGCACGTTTCCATGCGAACGTGACCCTTGAAATAGATGGTAGGAGAGATCTACCTGGGCAAACAGCAGCATAAGATTTAGAGACTCTGTGCAAGGTGTTTAAAAAAATTTTTTTTTTATTTTTGTATTCGATATCCCTCCTTTGAAGTGAACTCATGGAACCTATACATTGGCATCGGGAGACGAGAGACTCAATTAAGCAAGTCTGAGAGGCTCCCCTGTAGGCTGGCGGTTGTACTCACTTTCTCCGGCCGTTCAGATTCAGAGATTACTCTTCATCCTCCGCGTCATATTACATATGGGGCCCCCGACACATGGTGCAAACTGAGGAATATTTGTTAAGCTCCCCGGGAACCACCTGCCACGGAAGGCGGTACTTTTTCCCTCTTGCCCGGTGGCCTCACATCCGTCGGTTTCATCCTGGCCCAAAGATAATCTTGTGACAAAAGGGTCATTAAATCACAGCAGAGAGGTCAGTTTTTCCAGATCAGAAAAGTTGGCGTGTCGGGATTTGTGGTCAGTGCAACTTTGCCCATGTCGTCCCACATCAAGGACCGAGTCACAGGTTCTTAGCTAACCACTGAAGTGTTGATGGAGAAAAATCCTCTCCAGAAGGCGCGGCGAACAGATGCCAACCCCGGGGGGCGGGGGGTTGCACCCGATGCCAGCACGGGCAGGAGTTCCCCAGACGCACTCCGGTCACTCCCTGCAGGATGTTTGTTGTAACACTTCTCGCTTTAGAGCAGCATTTGGTTGAAAGGCCTACGATTTTAGGTTCCTTTGATAAAATGGGCAACCCTTTGGCTTGGGGCATGATTTAATTATTAATTTTTTTTACGGTAGAAGAGAAGTTTCTGGAAGCCTTTCCTGATCAGAGCTGGGGGAGCATCGTGCTTCTTGTCGCGACCTGCTTAAAGCCGGTTAAGGGCTAGGGTCGCTAACGCTCAGGGCACAGTGCGCCTGTACTCAGTGCCCGGGTCCAGCTCGGTTTCCAAGGCGCGGACTGCAGTTGCTTCCTCTCAATACCACACCTGGGCCCTAGCGCTGCAGACTTTTTCGGACTGTCCTGCTAGGCCTCGGGAGGAGCACTTGAAGGTAGCGGGAGGACTTCTCCCTGATAGAGCATCTCCTGAGCTGCCAGGCAGGAACCTACCCTCGATGACTGATTATGCAGCAGTTGGTTAAATCACTTTCTGATTCCAGGGGGAACCCGCAAGATGGGCCATAGAAGATACCATGCCGGTCCTGTCTCCCCACCCCCCGGCGGGCCCAAAGACTAACCGTGGCCACAGTGTTGTGGTTGACGAAGGACATTCCAGTCCAGTGACACTGGTGAGTCACATTAAACACTCTGTCCTGTAGCATTCCCACTAATCAGTATGTAATTTCTCATTCCTCCCAGAAAGAATTCTGAGTCCTTGTCCGTGTAATTCTGAATCCTGCTGAATGACGACGTGGGCTTGGACCCGGTCAACTGTCGTTACTGAACGTTCCACTTTCAATCAGTGTGGCCCCTGGCAAGTGCCTTTTGCTTGCTCCTGCTAGAGGAGTTTCCTTAAAGTGCAGATTACTTGTCACCTACCCCAACTGGCTCTGTGACATTTTTAGAAAGACCTAGACTCTTTCATCTGACATTGTAAGACCCTACGCCGTATGGTGTCCGTTTGACCAACCCAGTATTTCCTCTCATGATCACCCTTTAGCACCCTCAACTCCGCAAGATCGAATCACTCGTCGTTGCATGCATGTTTTATGTTTTCTGACCTCTGGAGTTTACCTGGCTCTCCCCCCACCTCTCACCTTATCTGTCACGAAAACTCAATCACGCTGTATAGCATATTGGGCCAGACACTTATTTTTGTGTTTCTTTTATCGAAAGCACGTGTGCATACTCTAACATAAACACAGTTAAAAGTACAGAGATTCTGTTTAAAGAAATCGCAGGATGACATCGCATTCCAGTTCGATTCATTTACCATCCAGAGACGGGATTTGTTTGAAGGAAGGCGAGGCAGCTTGAAACAATAGACGCACGGGAAAAGGTTTGCAGGATATTTGCCGGAGGTTGATGGTTTAAGTCGTAAATGGATCGCTTGATTATTACATCTTTATTCTTGCTTTGTGTGGCCTAATACGTGTCCTTGTTAGCATGAACATTTTTGGGGCTTGCACAATATTTATGGAGAAATTACAAAGCTTTCACAGATTGTTGAAGTAGGTTCATCTCGTATGGTGTTAAGCTCTGACATCTTTCAGAGGTAAATATGTTTTCACATCTCCCGATGAACAGCTCAAGTTCTGAAAAAGCAACGCTTTTCCCTTTGTTGTTACCATATTTCCAAGCTTCATTTAAATGTACACGTACACAAATAATTCTTTTCTTGGATGGCAAATTCACTAGGCGCTCAGAAGCTTAACCTGGTTGAAACAAAAGAAACAATCAAGTGCTGTTTTCTATCTTCCCACCTGTTTCAGAGAGGAAAAACCCTTGAAAGGCTTTCTTTTCAATTTTCCAGCTGAACACCCTCAATAAGTAGTTTATGATACATCCAGGAGATCTTAATGTGGCAGGAGCGAGAAAGTAATTTAAAAATTACAGGAAACACTGACACCAGCACTTCAGAAGCCTTTCTATCTGGGAAGCCACGGTTCTTCACTGGGTCACCCCCTCTGGTGCTTCCGCACCGTAGGGGATGCCTATTATGCTCTTGGAATTGGAGTTCCCATTTTACAGAAATTCAAATCTTCCCCTTCGTTCTCCCAACCTGGATACATATCCTTTCAATTTGACTCCTGACCTCCACGGGCCACTGAGAGGGAGAGGATAATCCTCTTGGGATATTGCCATCAATTTTTCTTTTAACTTTCTTAAATATAGAAAGAGAGCATCCGGGATTGAATAGTTATTGCACTTGGTCACTAATTGAACCTAAGCCTTCAGAGTAGCATGTAGGCATTTAGCTGCACCATTCCCGTGAAAACGGTGGAAAGCCATTCAACTAATTCTGCACAAGCTCGGAAAATTCACCCCCAGAGATCGTCTACTAAGAATTAGAGATGCTCAGCTAAGCTGGGTAATCACCAGGTAGTCGATTCCACTTCACATTCTGGCACAGTTTTGAAGATGCTAAGCTACGGTGCCATATTTATTCCAAGAAAATATATTACGAGCGGTTTAAAATATAGCAAATTTAAGGTGGCTTCTGATGTGAACTACAACAGTTTGTAGCTCACAGCTGTTAGTTGAATGGTGCAAATTTGTTTTTAGAGATAAATGTAATCAGTTGAACATTTGACTGCCACATTCATCTAACTGAATGATATCTGTATGCAAATGTGGCAAATAAAATTTAGAGCACAGAAGCCAATAGATCATACTCTAGTTTCTAGTAACCTGATTTCTTGAATTCCTTCATTAGATTTTCAATGTATGTGTGTTCCGTTGAATTATTTGACAGGAGAGAGTCTTAGGCATATTTGTTTTATGGAGTTCAAAAGAATTCTTTTGGGCGATCTGAGTCCCTCGTTCGGAAACCCCCACTTTGAGTTATCTTTGCGGGTTTTAAGACATTTTACCTTTGGGCTCATAGAGCCTTGTGTCCTGTTTCTTTAAATCAAATGTAGCCTCGCTCAATCCACTTGGCTTTCTCTATTGGGCATGAAATAGGCTTGTGCGCAGAGACCCAAAATGACAATGTCTTAAACCGAAGGATGCTCTCCCCACCCCAACGCGTGAGGCAAACCCAAGCAGGTGTGCTCATCTCTACTCTATGCAGTCATCAAAAGCTCAGACTTCTGGTGTGTCCTTGATCTGCCAAACGTGCCGTGTTGTCTTCATTTACGTAAGCCAAGGTGGCAGGCAGTCCACTATGCAGGTATTTCAGGATTTCAGGGAAGGGGGTAAAGGACACGTGGCGGTACACGTCTTCTCAAGCCAGGATCTGGAGGTTTCATGCATCACTTCACTCACATCTTACTGGCCGAAACGGAGGCATATATTATACAGAGTTGCAAGAGACGCTGGGAAATACAGTCTTGATTTATGATGGCCTGTTCCCTGATAAAAAATCTGTTACTGGTGAAGAAAGAAAAGCAGATATTGGGGAATAGTATTTTTGCTACCCTCCCCATGTCTGTCTCACACCTGGCTTTCTACCTACCTGGATGTTCAGATTTATCATCCTTCTTCCCTGCTCGTCCGTTTTCTTCTCTTGCTTATACATCTGGATAAAATGCTTCTGTGGAAACCTGAATTTTCCTCTTCTCATTGGTTTATTCCAAGTAACATTCAGTTCCAAGTTCTGTTGGGTCTCAGATACGCTGTTGTCTCTGTCACCGTATCTGTGGGGTGTATCTGGCACTAGTCGTCTTGCCTTGCCACTAAGTTAAAAGTTACTTTTTAATGTCCCCAGTGCCTATAGTTGGAACCCAGTGAATGTTGACGTAACAAAATCAGACATTTAACGGCACATGACGTGCTTGGCAAGCTAGCACCGAGCCCAATTTCTGGTGGTTGGAGCTGCCCTATCATTCTTTTATGGATTTGCACACTACTTTTCCAGAGTTGAACATTTGTTCTTCACTGTTCTTGAGTCAGTTCATTAAGCCTTATTCATGAGTCGTTTGTATGCCGTCCGTCTCACCCTCTTACCCAACTGTACATGTATTATCCTTAACAGGTCTCCAACTTTTTTTGTTGTGGTCGAACAACAGGGCCAAAAGCTTTGTTTTTTCTTCTTGAGACATCGCTGATCTTTATACTAAACTCACAGTGTCCTATCCGTGCCACCAACGGCATTCCTAATGCTCCATACTGGTACTTTTGGTATTCTCTGCAGTACATTCTTGATTAGAAAATGCATCAGTCAGGGTCTCAGCAGGAAACAGATGGCTCACACAAATAGGGTAATTAGGAAGAGTTTAATAAAGAAACTATTTACAAAGATGCCAGCAGGATTAAGGAAAACCAACTGGGGATGTTAAGCATGTTGGGGTCAGCACCCTGGGAAACAGTGCATAGGCCCCAGAGGGAGGAGAGGGAGAGGGAAGGACTGGGTACCAGCACCAGCAGGCAGTGCTTACAAGCGAGGAGAGGACTGCCTGAGTGGAGCGGCGGACTCGGGGGAGGGACCCAGCTGGCCCATCCCAACCTGGGTGGGAAGGGTCCAGGAGAATGAAGACCCCAGCCTCTTGCCTCTTATCTTCTGATCTCTTGCCAGGGCCTTTCATTGGCTAAGTTCAACTGGAATCTCTGGATTCCATAAAGCAATGACCCCTGGAGGGCAGAGCAGGGCAGAGAAGGCAGAGAAGAGGAGCAAATGGAAAAATCTCCATTTCACACAGTGTTTTCCAGTTGCCAGTGACTGTTTTTAAATTTTTACTTTCCTGGTGTTTTAAGGGAGAAGTTGAATAAATGATGATGCATTATATAGTTAAGCATCCGCCTTTCCTCTTTTTGAATCATATTGTCTGCTTTTATTTCAGCACCATTCTGGAGATGTAAAGGACTTGCAGTAGTTTGTGTTGAAAACATTTAAACGGAAATGAGTCCATTCCAATCATATCCCTTTAGATCTCTAAAATAGAAACATTATTCAAGGTACCATTTAATTGAGCAAAGCCATTTTACGCACTGAATATATTAGGTATTGTCAGCAAGTTTACAAAGTGGGTAAAATGCAGGGACCTAACAGAGAACATCTCCTTTGTCTGGAATACTCTATAATTGTGGCATTTAGTTATGTAGAGGACTTCCACGCCATATGTTTTAACAAATACTTTGGGTCATAAGGCTATGTATAATGGAAGGACATAATTAAAGTTTAATCTGTTCAGTAAAAAGGCACCATTAATTACTCTAGGCAATTTGTTGGGTTATTAATTGGTTCTGGAAACATGTCAAGATACTAATTTAAATGGAATTTTTTTCCTTAATTGTCTAGACAGCCCCTCGACCATACACTGCCCCAGGAAATATGCAGCTTCCAATTCGATTAAAGCCTCTTCCCAGTAATCCTGCCCTAGGAACTGTTCCAAAGATAACTCCGGGGACCAGATCGAAAACCTCATTGCTGGAAAATGAAGCTCCATTTCCCATTGGGGTAAATGTTACTTTTTCAAGAAATATCTTTTTATTCTTTATTAGAATATTAGATTATCACAGGTTTTCAGACGCAAGATTCAATTAATCTACTCAGTGAAATTTGTACTGTGCACTTACTAAGCATTTACTATGTACTTCTGTTTAATTATATCTTCCTTAAACTGGAAGGCCTATAATTTCTGTGCAATTAAGCAGAATGAGTAAGGAATAGATCTGTAATAATATAGATTATCTTTCATTAATTTGAATGGTCATACAAAGAGAAACTCTTTATAGCCAGACACGACTTCTATCAGAATAGACCCAGTGTTGACTGATTCTAAATTTTAAATGCATGGAACCTAGAAAATGAAACTTTCCAAGAATAGGCTTGCATTTGCATGCTGACTTACTTTACCATCAGTGTATGAAATTGCTTCAAGTTTGACTCTGGAGAAGGTTGGATATAGAAGAAAAAGAACGTCCGTCTTTAAAAAATGGTGAATCAATCACACATAGAAGCTTGACGTTGCTTCCTTTTCAAGGTTGTGTCCCTGGTAATTTTAACTTATTTTAATAGAGGGGGTCATGGTAAACATAAAATAGGAGTTGCTTAAACAGGCAGGAATAATTAGGACATTAAATAATAAGGGAGGGTATTGTTTGTATTTCAAACATGAAGAAGAAATGTTTACCAGCGTAAGAAAGAACCCGCGTCATGAGTATAATTGTCACTGTATTCACATGGGTGAATTTAGTTCCATTTCTTATTAGGAAACATAAGACATATGAAATTGATATTTTTTTCTTTGTTTTTGAAATTAAGGTATTTTTTTTTTTTATCTAGAGCTGATGGATAATCTTGATACTAAGAAATTAATCCAGGCAAATAAATGATTGTTTCATAATAAGAGTATAAATATAACCTTAAAAGTAATATTTTATCCACTTAATATGCTTTTCAGCTTATGAAGCACTTTTCACAAACCTTAATTTAGTAGTAGCTTCCTAGAAAGCAGGAAAAATTAAGCCAAGAGTGGTAGCGCTTTGTTTAGGGACATGTGCTTAGGGTCAGGAAGAAGCTTGTGGGGCCATAAGTCAATTAGGCGGACACGCTAGGATCTGGTGTCCACACTGAAAGCCTAGAGATTTCCCGTCTCACCCAGTGTACAGGAACAGTCAGGTCCTGAGAGATTGTCTCAAGTTAATGAAAATGACACGGTACAGGCTTGTTTTGATCCAGATGGTAAACCAAAATCATCAGCCAGCTCATAATCAGGGGGCCATTAATTCACCAGATATCAACTAATCAAAGCTGTAGAAGCAGTACACTATCCCTCTGGAGACCGACCTACATGAGAAGCCAGATCACAATGAGAAGGTTGCCTAGTGAGCATGGAATCAGAATGAGGGCATATAGTGGAATGGAATCAGGTTAAAATGGCTTGATGTACCTATCTCATCTTGGGAATGGGCTTGCCAAAGGTACCAGAAAGCTCAAAGATCTTTGGCTAAAACCCTATGTATCTTCCAGGGATAACTTTGCCACTAGGACTGGAAATATTTGAAGTCCAATGAGTGGGATTTTCTCTCCCCTAGATAGTACTTGGATGGGTACTTTGCACATTTGCCAAGGTGATTATAGATTTTTTCTAAGCTCCTCTGCTTTGATAGATGCTTTTTCCTATTAGATATGTAAATGCTACCAATCAAGTAATATTCAAGTTCTGCAGGCTAGGGAGGGATTTTTTTTTTCCTTCAGCTGATTTTCCCATTCTGCTCTGAGCCATTGGATGGATTTATTAGTTACATCTGCATAGGGTCTTTTATTTTCCTGTTTTCAAGTTTTGGGATATGAGTGATTGAGGGATAGGCACTTAAGAGTAGCTTACTCAGGCTGACAAGATCAATTCCATGTTAATTTAAACTAGTTAAAGTTACACTTTTCATTCAGTAAATATTTATTGGGCACTTAGTATGGACAAGATATTGCTCTAGGCATTAGTGATTTATCAATGATCAAGGCAGACAAAAGTCTCTAACTTATTGAAGCTTATATGTACGTAGGCAAACTAAACTGCCAGAAGATGTGTAATTGTTTTCCATGGCATCGATGATGAAGATGATTTAATATCAAATCAGACAAGAAATTGCTAAAGACTAGTAGTCTTCATGATTGCTGAGTATGCAGTGAGTACCCACTAAGTTCTTGCTGCTTTCTTAAAAGAGTAAAAGTTATACACCTGGGAATTGTTTGAAGGGACAACAGACATAAGCAAGCTTCTAAGTATCAGGAGTGAGGGTCTTCGATTTAGGCAAAAGCAACTGGGTCAAAAACAGGGTGGTTAAGATGCAACTGAGTAAAAATCATGACTTGATTGAAAATGATTATCCTTACAAGGAGAGTTTCTCACACATTATTGATGGCATAGAAATTGATAAAACTATTTGTGAAGGCAACGTGGGAATATCTATCAATGTTTTATATGACCATGCTCAAGCATTTTTACATATAGGAATTTATTTTAGAAATATGTGAAAAGGAATAGATTCAAGAATACTCTGTATTATAATATTTGTAATAGTGACCGATTGAACACACCTAAAATTCAATAGGATGTTGTTTAAAAACATTATAGTTTATTAAAGTATGTTAAACAAAAAAATAAGGTAAACTTATTTTTACCAGCATGGAAAGATGTCCAAGACACTGTGGGCTAAAGAAGCAAGGTAAGGAATGGCATGCTAATTAAAAAAAAAATTATTAAACCATTTCCAAATAAAGCATACAATGGACCAATTACTACTTAGAAATAATCATTTTAAAAAATACCAAGTCCCCAAAGTTCTGGATTCATTGAATTTATTGTCCTTATTATTTCCACTTGATTTATATTTATTATTATAATATCAATGCACATCATCACAGAAAAACATAGAAAATATAAGAAAAAAAATGAGAACATAAATAGCACCTTCAATATCACCTATTTTAACAATTCTAAAATCATTGGTGAATATCTATTTAAATCCCTTTCTGTTCACAAAAGTGTTGTTTTCCATCAAAATATGGACTATGCATGCCTTTATTTATCCTGCTTTTACTTATTTAGTAGTGAGAAATGTTTGGAGAATGACTCCCCTTTCTTTTTTTAGTATATGTGCTGCCGAAGCGAGCACTGAATCCCCTTTCTTAACACTAAATTTCACTATATATAAGTATCTCAAAGACTAAATTGGCTGAAAAAAAAAAACTGGTATAAAATGGGTAATAGTGATCAAAGATGCCTTCAAGTTTGAAAACTACCTCAGATGCACAAAAATGACCAATTTATGAAAATTCAAAGACTCAAATATATTTGAAAAATGTGATATAATTATTGATTACAGCTTTGGTGATCTTTACTTTCGGATTAATACAAAGATACATTTTTTTTCAAATAATACAAAGATATATGAGATACAAAATGATATCTCCCAATAATCCAAGTCCTCAAGTGTAACCCTCAATTTACTGTCTTCCTATCCTCCCTGATTTTTATCAAAATCCACATACAAATGCATTTAAAAGAAATGTGGGATCACATTACATAGACCTTTTTATGTCAGGATGAATAGATTCATACAATTCTTGTTGGAGCCTGGTGAGAATCTATTACAAAGACAAAGAAAATTTTAGTTAAGTGTTTTCTTATTGATGGACTTGATGGTTCAACTAAATTTGTTGTGTGTGTGTGTGTGTGTGTGTGTGTATTCTTTTACACATTTACATCAATGTATTGTGCAGTTATTTTGGTAGAATTTATTCCCACAAGTTGGATTTCTAGGAGAAAATAAGCTAAGTAGTGTCTTTGGGTCAGAGTCTACATTTGGTTCCTTGATATTATATTATCAGGGAATATTATAACCCCTGGATAGGTGAAATCAATATGCAAAAAAGTATTAACACCCCATTGTTAAATGGACTATCCATCCCAACCTCAAAGTACGATACTTGCCAACTCCTCGATTTTAAATTGTTTAATTGTACCAGGCTCCATAGATATGATAGATTATTGAGGAAAAATCCCAAAGTACTATAAAAATGCAATCACTGTATATTTGGCTTAAAAATATACTTAAATGAAGTTAGAGAGTCATGGAAATGTAACTTTCTATGGATGTTACAAAATGCATTTTTCAATGAAAAAATGAAGTGTTTTGAGTCTGCCTATCAATGTCAGTTGTATTTACGTGCAACGTAAATCATACCGTCTTGTCTTTAATTGCGGGTCACCTTGGTCACTGCTTCTGTTTTACTGGTGGTTGTGTCCTGAAATGTGATTACAGGGCAAGAAGGCAGCGATGAAGTTCAAGAACTCCATGGACAATGCACAGGGAGTGAATCGCTCTCAACTTCCAAACATTAACAATTACATGATGCCTATTCCTCCTCCACCTCCTCCCCCCAGTGGAAAAATCACAAGGGAAAATAGACTTGAATCATGGAGAAGGAGAAGATTTCGTCCAACCACTGCTCCGAATGGCTTAGATCCTCTCTTTACCAGGGTAAATGTGGAATCAAGTTTTCTCTTATTAATTTAGCATAGATTACATCGAGCTATTAAATTGCTAGATGTGCAGTACGAACGAATCTAGTGAAACCAAATGCAAAATGCCTCGCAAAAATACATTTAATAATTTTATAAATGTAATTGTAAGCTTGGATGAACCTGAAATCAAATATTTGAGTAGCTCAGGTCAGTAACTAACTTAGCACAATTAATTTAAAAAAAATCCAGTAAATCTTGTGGTCAAAATTAGTTTGTACTGGGCCCATTTCTAAATTATTTATTTCCTCCAATTTGCCCGTTCAATCACATGTACTTTAACATTTAATTTGTGAAAATTCAGGGACATGAGTGTACATACTATGCCATATGAAATATCTTACCAAAGCTTCTTTTTAAAACGATTTTTGCAAAATTATGGTATGATATTTAGAAGATATTTTCGTTCAGTGTTCTTTTGAGACTATTGTAGCTCGTGGTACTTATTTTCTCAAAATACTGATAAAAAATAATAATCCTAAGGCCAGTTAGACTTTATATAGATGCGGGCTAGTACAAAGGCAAAAGGTCTCTTACTTTTATCGTGTAAATATACAACTAAGCGTAACTATGTGTAACTGGTGCGATTATTAGTGGGTGGCGAGGTCTGCATTTCACTGACGGGGAACCGGGGGTGCAGACTGCCTGCTGGCTCTTCTCAGCCCCCCTCACTCCCGTCTGGATCTGGGACCCCCAGCTGTCCTCATCAAGGACCTCAAAAAACTGGACCTGTCTTCGCCGTGCTCAAATTCTCTCCTTTCAATTCCATTTCCACCGTTTTCTTTCTTTCTTATGGTTTCCGAGGCCCACTTGTGCCCTGTGTCCTTGATTTTCCCCCCCCGCCCGTCATTCTCTCTGGTTAGGATTCTCCCGTCCCTTCTCCTACCTCCAGGTCTCCTGAAGCCTGGTTGACTGTCGCTTTAGTCTAACCAACTCAGATTACAGTGGCGAAGCTCGCTTGCTCGCTTGCTTGCCTTTCCTTCCTTTCATTTTAGCAGTTTTTATTTAAAATCGTATAGGGGATTTCTGTACTCCTGCATCCTCCCTCTCAGCCGTTTCTCCCTTACACCTGTCCCCTTTCCTCTCCTGCTGGCGAGCTGTCCAAGGCTCGCCCGGCGTCTGTCCAGCCTCAGCGCAGCCCCGCACCTGGCGAGGCCGGGCCGGGGGGCAGTGGTGCCCTCGCCCTCCCTGGCCGGGCGCGTCCCTGGACCCCGGTGCCAGGCTCCTGACCTTGGCGGTGGCCTCACACAACCTGGACATCATCCTCTTTTCAGATGGGCGCGGACCAAATGTCGCACTTCTGTCCCAGCCCCTTGGGGAGAGGGGAAGGCCCAGGCCTCCTGCGAGCGCGGGGGGTGCACTGAAATTCCTCCTGGGGGGCTTGCTGGGCCGCAAGTCCCAAAGGGATGGAGCCTCATCTGGGGCACTGGTTGCAAAAGGGAGGAGCAAGGTTGACCTCTCGGTCACATTGTCCCCTGGTGCTGGGCTCCCCAGACTAGAGGAGAGGCCCCTTCCTGGGGTCAGTTGCCTTCAGGGGCAACAGAGCCGTGGGATGTTTCTAGGAGCCCACTGAGCCCCCAGACAGGTCAGTTCTCCTTGAATTCCGCTGCCCAGGCGTGAGCGCTGGAGAAGGAGGGGTGCTCAGGTGGGGAGCGACGATCCGACCTGCTGTACCTGCTCACTGGCCTCAGCTCGACGTGGCGCTGGTCTCCCTCCACTGCCCCATAGGCGTGCCCTGGAAGGATGTGGCCTCTCCCTAGCAAAACCAGGGAGTTGCTCATCATTCTCGCATGCTCGCCGCGCTGGATTTTCTGGTGTCCAAGTATATACACTGGGATAAACTCAACCCAGTCAGGCTTTTTTTTTTTTTTTTTTTTTTTTTTAAAGGTTTGGATAGCTCCTAAGCCATGAGAACCTATCAAATCTATATGTGCGGGGGGCGGGGGGCACCTGGGGGGCTCAGTTGGGCGTCTGCCTATGGCTCAGGTCATGATCCCAGGGTCCTGGGTTGGAGCCCCACGTCGGGCTCCCCGCTCAGCTGGGAGTCTGCTTGTCCCTCTCTCCCTGCCCCTCCCCACCGCTCACGCTCTCTCTCTCAAATAAAAAAAAAAAAAGTAAAAAACAAATCTCCATGTGCAAGTTCAATAACAATCACCCAGAAGACACCACGTCCACGTGGCTATGCCCTAAGGCCCTAGAGCCCTGCTGGCCACCCTGAACCCTCGTTTCCTGCCCCGTCACATGTCTCGCTTCATCCCGGAGCGACCAGCCTGCTGACTTCTGTTAACCGAGTCCTGGTTTTCTGGGAAGCTCTATCATTTATGTACCCCAGACTTCAGAAATTCAGCTTGACCCCGGCACTGTGACGAAAGAACAGGATCTGCAGGACCAAGAAGCTGAACGGACCCTTTGGGTCAGATTCTAAGTTTGGTTCTTGGGCAGTTTGAAGAGGCTCTTCTGAAAAGTCGGAGAGGGCAGGTCACAAGGGTTTCCTGGGGATATGGGGCACCCAGTAGGGGCCCAGAGTGGCCCAGGGTGGCCCTGGGATGCCCAGCAGGGATGTGGTCTGGGTACTGGGCTTCCAGAGCCCACGAGCTCGAGGTTTGCAGCTCGGCCTGTGTGGGCAGGCAGCCCGGTGGCCCCGGGGCCTTAGCACGGCCGTCTGCCGAGTCACAGGCTTTCAGCTCGACTTGGTCTCTGGTTTTGCTTTGTTTTGTTTCCAAACGTGTGTTTTCTCTATTTGGAATCCCCTTTTTTGGAGATTGATGGAGCTACCACCCTCATGCTCTCATAGTCTTATCGTTTCTCTCCTATTTTCTATTTCTTTGTCTTTCTTGTTCTACTTGCTGGACGCTTCTTCGGGTTTATCTTCCGCACATCCTGCTGAGTTTTTTCCTCTGGTGCCTTTTTTAAATTCTAAGAAGTTCCTTTTTGTTCACCGAACGTTACTTTTAAAAAAAGCGCCGTGCTCTCTAAGATTTTTGGTTCTTTGGTATCTGTGGAGACTTCTTTGTGGGCTAATATAATATGTTAGGTTTTTGTAGAGAAAATGAGTCTCTAAATGTTGGGAGTAGAGTTCTATAAATGCCCAATAAATGAGAAACGTTAATTATGTCCTTCCTGTTTTCACATGCTTAGCATTCTTGTTTATCTCCTTGCTCAGTTCCTGAGGTCTAGGGATTATTCATTCTCTGTAATCGTAGATCTGTCCGTTTTTTCTTGTGATTATGTCACATTCTGCTTTGTAAGTGTTGAGACTACCTGGTTATAAGCTCTCAGATTTAGAATTACTCCATCTTACTGGTGAAGTGATTCTTTATGATTAAGAAAATGATCCTATTTATCATATTTCTTTTGGCTTTAAAAATCTCCTTTGTCTCACAGTATTTATTTGTTTATTTATTTATTTTTTTAAAGATTTATTTATTTATTTATTTATTCATGATAGACATGGGGGGCGGGGCAGAGACACAGGAGGAGGGAGAAGCAGGCTCCATGCCGGGAGCCCGACGCAGGACTTGATCCTGGGACTCCAGGATTGCACCCTGGGCCAAAGGCAGGCGCCAAACCATTGAGCAACCCAGGGATCCCCTATTTATTTGTTTAGATTAGTATTTAATATATGGTATTTAATGACATATATTACATATGGTGTATATATATTCCTTTTACTTCCAGCCTTTTAATATCTTAAAATTTAAGCTTTAGCCTTTATTTTTATTTTTTTTTTACTTTTATTTTTTGTTAAGCTTTAGCCTTTAAATGTAGTTATGTGGCATATGGATGCTTTGCAAGTATTTTGACCTGAGACTGTCTATTTCTTTAACGAATGTTTAGTCCAGTTACATTTATTTTATTTAGTAGTGTATTTAGACTTATTTGTTTGGTATTAGACTACTTACTTCTTACATCTTACTTTGTATTTTCTACTTACCATGATTTTTCTTTGATAGTAGAATTTTAGGCTATTATTGCCTCTTTCTTGAAACTTCCCTTCCTTGCCTTCCACAACATTCAACTTTCATGCTTCTTTGCCTTCTCCCTTTACTTCTCATCTTGCTCCCCTCTGACCCTTCCTCATCTTTATTAGCCATCACCATAGGCTTAGACCTTGACACTTGCTTTTGTATTCAGGATGTAGTCATCTTGCTGCATGACTTCAGTAGCTTTCTAGATGTCTCTTGGAGTTGTCACTAGCTCCTGGGTCCTTAGGTATAGAATAGAATTAGCACAGTGGGGGATCCCTGGGTGGCGCAGTGGTTTGGCGCCTGCCTTTGGCCCAGGGCACGATCCTGGAGACCCAGGATCGAATCCCACGTCGGGCTCCCGGTGCATGGAGCCTGCTTCTCTCTCTGCCTCTCTCTGTCTCTCTCTCTCTCTCTGTGACTATCATGAATAAATTAAAAAAAAAAAAGAATTAGCACAGTGGGGCAGGTCTTGCACTTTTCCTTTAGTAATTCGATTTATTTTATTTCAATCCAGAAAATATTTACTTAAGGACAGGTGGCTATCATGAGTAAATTACACATGAAATTCACTCATTTTATGACTGCCACCCTCAAATCATCCTCCAAATACTTTTAAAAGTAAAGGAAAAAAAAAAAGAAGAAGAGGGAAAAGGCAAAGAGATAAGGCTTGCTGGTGACCCACCGCCTCTTCCTCTATGAATGTGTAGAACACAGTCCCTGGCTTCTGTGTTCTGTGTCTCGAGAGGGTGATCCATGATGCCAAATGACCAGGTGTAGTAGATCTTACAGCCCAGCAAGTTGCTACTGTGCCCTGTTGCTTGGTTTCCTTTTGTTCCAGGATGGCAGAGCTTTTATACTGCTTTTATGGAATCCATGAGACTAGTTAGATTGTGCTCGGAGATGTCCCTCACACATCTCCAGATTTTTCTGTCCTCCCACAGTATTGCTGGTCACCTACTCTACACAGCAGCCTATTAAAATGTGAATGGTCCCATAAATAGCGTTTATAAATGTGAAAATATAGCCTTTCAAATAAGAACCTACTCAATCATTATGCTTTTTAATTTTAAAAAGCAAAGTATTTTTTTAAAATATATGTTTTGTGAAATCAAGGGCAGAGAGCTTTTCCAGGCATGAACCAGTCTGGGCTTTCTCTATATCTAATCAAGGCCCCCTTCTCACCTCCAAGACCTCCCGTGAGCTCTGTGCAGTCACTGGTGCCTGGTTGGGAGGTTCTATTGCCCTACGAATTTGACATGGTTAAGCCAGCTTCTCCATTCAGTTACCTTCCATCTCACGAAGCACCACCTTTTCCGCAATAATTTGGGCTCAAAATCCAGACTTCCTTATTCTGTCCACATTATGAGTTAATTGCTAAGTCCTCCAGATCAGAGATGCCCAATAGAAATATAATGCAAGTCACATAGGCAATTTTAATTTTCTAATAACTTGTCTCCAAATGGCTAAAAGAAACATGTGAAAGTAATTTTATTAACATACTTTGTTTTTTATTTTTTTTTAATTTTTATTTATTTATGATAGTCACAGAGAGATATAGAGAGAGGCAGAGACACAGGCAGAGGGAGAAACATACTTTATTTAATCAAGTATATTCAACCTATTATCATCTCAACATGTAATCAGTATGAGTTTTAACGAGAATTGTACAATTTTTTTTTCATACTACATCTTTGAAATTCAGTAAGCATTTTGTGTTTATGGAACATCTCGTTCAGATGAGCCTTTCAAATGCCTCACAGCCAAGTGGGTGAAGTGGCTGCTGTCTCACACTGCACAGCTCAAGCACCTGGACAGTGTCTCATGTGTCTGATAATCCTTCTCCATTCTCAGTGCTAGCTTCCTGGGTCGGGGGCTGGCTACCTAACTCTTCACAGGGCTGTTACACTCATCTACGTGCTTATGTTCTGCCTCTAAATCAACAAATAGCTCAATTTAGTTTTGATTGACTATGACCAGCACTGTGCTAGGTGCTGAGGTTACCAAGACGAGTAAAGCCAAATCCTTATTTGCAGAAGGATTGCAGTTTAGCAGGGGAGACGGAAATATCTACAATTAACCATGACACATTGTGGTGAGTACAATCAGAGAGGTATAAATAAAGCACGAGGAGAACGCAGAGGAAGGAGATGCTAGCTTTGAGGAGATTGAAGAGGCCTTCGGAGAGAAGGGGGCATTTTGAAATGGGCTTTGAGAGATGAGTAGGAAGTTAGCAGACAGAATCAGGGAGCAAGGGTCAAAGGCAGGAAGGGGAAACAAGAACAAACAAAGTCCATCTCAGTGTTGACAGATTGTACACAATAAAATTAAATGAAACTTGAAAGAATGGCTCCCAACATGCTCCTCCCCTGCTTACGACGTTCACCAGCTTCTTTCCTAATGAAAGTAGCTCTATTTTTCTGCCTAATTATTTTATTTTTTTTAATTTATTTTATTTTTAAAGATTTTATTTAGTTATTTTACAGGGAGGGAGGGAGAGAGAGAGAGAGAGAGAGCGAGTGAGCATGAGAGGAGGAGGGGCAGAGGGAGAAGCAGACTCCCCACTGAGCAGGGAGCCCGACATGGGGCTCCATCCCAGGACCCTGGGATCATGACCTGAGCTGAAGGCAGCCACTTAACCAACTGAGTCCCAGATGCCCTTGACTGGTTGTTTTGAAATATAGGTTTCATTATTATTATCCAGATATGTTGAGACCCATACATCAAGAGATGACTAACACCGAGTCACTTACAGTTCCCCAAAGGAGGGGCCATGCCATGTTTATTAGTCAGGGTTCTACCCAGAATAATGTTTGGCCACATATTTGGGCCTTGTGGCCCAGCTAGGTCGATAGGTAAAATTACCCATCACACATGTCACCTGGGACCACAAGGCAGCACCAGGATTAGCCAGGAGACTTGGGGAGTAGGAGAGAAACATGGGCAAGAGTATTTGTTATGGTGTCTGAGAGAAGGAACAGGAAACACAGGGTAAGCAGGCTCAGGATTCAACAGTATGAATAACCTTGGCAGGTTTTGGGGGAATATTGGCCCTGAGTTTAAGAGCCAGATAGCTGAGGTAGGGGGAGGGTGGATGTGAGCTCCCAGCTGGTTAGTTTGTCCACGAGAAGCACTGTCCCAGGCAAGTCATGTACCATCTCTAGGAATCGGTTAGTCTTGGGAGCCGTAGTCTCCCCAGGGTCAGTAAGGCCCCAGATGTCAACGCATCAGAATAAAGAGCCGTGCTTTGACACTGGCATTCAAGGGCTTTCAGATGTTGACTCCTCTCCAGCTTTCCAGTCCCATCCAAGCCAAACCGAACGACTCCCTGGCTCTTTGGTCCACCACCGCCCCACCTCTGATCCGTGCTTTTTTCTGTTATTACTTTTGGCAGGATATTCACTTGCTTTTAAGTCATCCATATGGGTTTTTCTCTTATTTGATGACCTCTGTTAGCTTTTACTGTGGTAAAATGCTTATATTCGACGTCGACAACAATGATCCTACCTTCTATGTAATGGGACTTCAGTATGTGCTGGGAGTTTTGCTCAGTGTTTTATGTGCATTTTCTCATTTAATACACAAAGTAAACTCAAGAAAGAGATAAAATAATTTCTCCGTATGAAAGATGAGGAACTGAGTCAAATAAGATTCAATAAGCTGGCCAAGGTCACATAACTCATTAGGGACAGACTCAGTACACCCGCTTGGCAGACTGACGCTTAGAGCCTGCGTTCATAATCCTCAAGGTTCATGAAATTTATCTACAAGCCTTTTTCTCTCCAACCTTTGACTAAGATATTAATTACCATCAGTCAGGTGTTTCCTCGAATGCAGAGATGTTCTTTTTTTATGAATTGCCGGTGAATGCCTGAAATAGAAGAAGGATGTTATCGGACCCACATTTCCCAGTCCCCATAAGAGGGGATTTCTGTACTGATTTCTCTACGTCGTAACAGGACCCCATCCCTTCCTCTCTTCACAAGGACTTTGTTACTTCTCTTAGGTCCCTTACTATATTCTGCTTAGTATCAATACTCATGTATTTTTATTATTTGTTCCTTCTACTCTCAGATTATGAAGCTTGTGGAGGGCAGGCATTTGATTTTACTTATATTTAATCAAGCATTTATTAGTACTGTGTTCCTAAACAGGTATTATTTTATTAGACATACAAAAAACCCTAAATTTTAAATTATACTATGCAGCTTATGTAAACATAATGGAAATAAATTATACCTTTCAGACATAGATCCCTTTTCTTCCACAACAAATAAAGCCAACAAATTAGCTTTGCTAGAGAGATTGCACATTTCTTTTGTTTGACTTAATTTTAAAACCATATATATTTTTTTAAGTTCCATTTTAGTCAATGCATTATCTTGGTATTTTTCTTACTCTTGGTTTTCCTCACCAGTAGACTCAGATTTGAGAATGAAAACGGAAAGCATCAGCATGATTTTAATATAGGATAATTCAACATATCTTATATAGGCTTGATTTATTTCAGGAACTTTCCTTTACACAGTGTTTTTGCTTAAAATTAACATTGCAGTTTGGCAATTACGTTACTAGAAAGGACTTTAAAAACGGTTTAGAAGTCAATTCCACAGTCAAGATATCTTAGCAGCTGGCATTGCAGAATTAAACAATAGAAGGGAGAAGAAACCAAAGATGCTTCTGGGCGTCTGCAGCCGTTGGGGGTTTAAGGGCAGACCTCGTAAGCTTTTCAGGCCTTCTTACCAGGAGCAGGATGCAGCTGGATTTTTCAGATACAGGCTGGATAGTGCCTCTCAGCAGACTTGCTGCATTTATTCTACTGAGGGAGATGAGGAAGGGAAGGCTCGACTCAGCATCCTCACAACCTGGAGCTCCGATACCTCCAGGAGGGTGGAGGCATTGGGGGCATGTGAGGAATATGCATGAGACACAAGTTACACAGTGGTGAGAAGAATAGTCAAGAGGAGAGTGAAAGCAGGAAGCATAGGAAAAGCAAAGGAGGGAGGAGGAGGGAACAAGGAAAAACTAGCATGAAAAATAAGAGACAGAGAGGAACCAAACGAGTGTAGCGAGAAGTTTCTATTACAACCAGCTGCTTCCTGAAGCCTTAGGATGCGAACCCGGGAGCACTCTTCCTCTGGCTCAATTTGGAATCTTTCCCTCCAAAGGCCCGAATCAGAGCCAACTCGGGGACTGCCTGCTTTTAATCAGTCTTTGTCAGGGGTGTTTCACAAGACACTGTGAGTGGGTTTCCATGTTGTGGTACCTGTCAAGTTCCTATAAATGCAGAAAGCTTCTGGTTGAGGGCAGGGCCGACTTACTGTAGCTTTTGTCTCAGCAAAGGACAGGATGTGGAATCCCTAAGTGTTCCACGTCTGCGTCCTGTCAGATCAATGTTTATTAGGCCCTTGCTAGGTGTCAGCACTGACCAGACACCGGGGGCACAAAGATCAGTAAGATATTGTCCTTATCTACTGAGAGTGGAACACAAGGGCATAGTGTCAAGGCCACGTGACTCACAGAGTCCTCGGGGCCTGGAGATTAGAAACACGTGGGTAGTGTTCGGGCCTCTACAACTGGGGCAGCTGCTGGACCTTTAAATGTGTCAGTAGAAATTGCAAACAGTTGAGAGACAGGAGGAGTTGAAAATAGAAGACATTTTTTTTGGTACGTGAGGAATGTCTGAACTTGTCCCATGGATACTGGGAATCGTTGGAGGACTCTGAGCAGGAGCGTCACATGATCTATTCAGTGATAATAATAGTTCACTGATATGCAGGACGCAAGACATTTTGAGAGATACCAGTCTGGAAGTGGGGAGACCAGCTAGTAGGGTGACTGTACATCCCAGCTTGCCTGGAAGAGTTGAAATTTGTGTGTGTGTGTGTGTGTGTTTCTAGTATAATTATTAATAATACCTCTTTCACCATGTCTCCCAGTTTGGATGATAAATTCTGTGGCCACCCGACTTAAGTTGAGACTTATTGCAGGGGCCTAGGTAAGACTCCACGATGCCCGGAGTTCATCAAGGCTTGGCCTAAGTGGCCGAAGGGGACTTGCCACCCAACACTTGCAAGAGCAGGCCCTTTGGCACCTCCAGGGTCTCCTAAATCCGCGCCCTGACTCAGGCCTGAGCGCAGATAAAAGATCCCAACAAAAATCTAGGGTATTAATTGAATGCTACTTGTTAGCACTACGTGAGAGCTGACTGGTCAACCCCTCAATGAGCTTGCCATTTAGTTGTCGGCTCAGATGGAACTTGCCTGAGGTATCAGAAAAGAAATGAGAAGGAAAGTGGTCAGTGGTGCAGAAAGTGAGAAAGCTAAGCCTTAGTCTTGCAGGGGCATGCGGCCCTGCTCCGGGTCCTGCAATGGAACTGGGTTTCCATGGAAGGGTTTGGTACTCGCTGTTGGCCGGCAGAGAGGGCCCAGGCTTGCTGAAGTTTCATCAGTCTGGGTCCTTCTAACCTTGGAGGATGGTGAGTAGAGAGGCGGTTCAGTCAACTGAAAGAAACAATTGTTCAGCTCCTAGCGCACGTATTTAATCACGAGCTGTCACTCGGGCCTCCTGTTAGAATCCAGAAAAGGTTACCTGGTGGCAATAATTGGGGAATATTTTTAAGAAGAATGAAGTAACTAGACCCAGGAGAAAAAGAGATGTTGCTGTCAGGAACACACTTTAGCAGAGAAAAAAAAAAAAAAAAGGTGAGTAAATGAAAAGATGAAGAGCTGTCATTTCCTTTCATTTTACTTTTAAGCATTTCCACTTCTACTTTCTCATCTTGTACGGATGAGGCAGGCCGTTCCTCCACCCCGATTGCACGATTCCCTTGCGTTTACGCAGGGCTTACCTCCCACAAGCTCCCCGGGCTACCTGGGAATCCAGGCCACTTTCCATGGAAAGTACTGCTCAGCCAAAGGGAGATGCGCTTTTTAATCCATCATATCATTAATGTTCTAGAGGGAGCGTGGAGCCGGATTGCTGCAGGCTGGTGGCTGTGGCTGGGCTGCACGGATGCCTGTCACAGCGCCCCGGCCACCCGGCACCTGCAAGGGAGACGTGACCTTGCAACTTGGAGCCCGGCCTGCGACTCAGGGAGAGGTCTCTAATCTGCAAAGAATTACCCAGGTTGCTGATTTACCTTCATGGCTACTGAGGTCCCTGAAATATTTCTATTGATTGCCTCTCTGTTTGGGAGCTCTCTCGACCCGAGGCGGGACAATTTACTTAAATTTTAAATCTTGGACTTCCTTCCCCGTTTACACTTTTCAGACTGTCATTTGCGGGATTTCATTTAATCAGATTTACTGCCTCTGGTTTTTGCTGCAGAGAAATGGAATTCAATGAGGAGAAAAAAAAAAGTCCTCTGAAGTGGAAGGGGATGGGTTTGAAGACGGGAATATTTTAGTAGTTCCTTCAGAAATTTTTGTTGCAGTTTAAAAAAAAAATGCATGTTTCCAAGGCATCCGTAATTCAATGAAATCCAACTCAAATAATTGCTTTGAATTCACCGAAAGTTGGTCTCTTCACATTTTTCATTTAGCTGAAAATTGATTTTTAGAAAAGTGAAGTAGATTAAAAGTCTTGCCTGGCCCCTGTATAATTCTCGCGCTGACAGTATTCTTATTAGGCCCTCTGAAGTCTCTCAGCCAGCCCCCCGCTATTTCTCTGCCTCCTCTTCTTCCTTTTCCTGCTTCTCTCCTCAATTTCCTCTCAGAGGTCAGACAAACACTTTGCCCGTTCACTATTGGGAAACGACTTCAGACTGTAAACAAGGAGGCGAGGCCTAGGACACTTCTGTCCATCTCTGGCGTATCCGTGTATTGTTTATTGTATAAATAAGTTTGTGAACACCAGAGTACAGGGTGTTGTTGTTGTTGTTGTTGGGTTTACCGTTTGATAGGAAAATAATAATTATTGTTGGTTTTTCACTGAATGCTGCCTGTAAAACTGAATATCTTAGGCATCTAGCCTCCATCTCTAATCCTCAGAGTGACCCTAGAAGGAATCCAACGTGGGCCATTCCCCTTTCACGCAGAGTAAGATTAGGGAAGGACACATCCTCAGTGCTCAAGCGTGAGGATGAAGCCCTCAATTACAAAAACAATCGCTAAATCACAAAAGTTCAAATCAGAACAAAATTATGTCACCAGCATTTAATTCATTCGATTTGAATTTTTATTTGAGAACCAGCTAAAAGAACCGAGAGCAGTTTTCTTAGTGCCACTGATAGTTTTGTTGTATGTAAAACACACACCCGAGTAAAATAAAAAGTGAAAGCCTTTGCCCAGACCCCTGGCAGTGGCGTTAAAAACACAAAGGCAAAATGCAACATCATTATTAGAGATTTATTTGGTAACGAGCTTGACTTTCTGTACCCTGCAAAGACTGACGTTTTATCAAGGTTTTGTTGCTAGGTGCCTAAAAGGAGCCTTTTCCACTCCTCCTATGACAGTATCATTACCCTCCAATTAGAAGGTAATTAATTAATAAGCCGGCTTCTTTTTGTTTATTGTAGGAATCAAGAAAGATTCATAAAACACCACCGCATAGTAATGCAGCTATTACAATGATCTATCTGGGGAAAAATGTGCACCTGTCTCATGATCACCCCGACTTCCGGGATGAAATAAAAGTTTATCAGCAGCACTGTGGAGGGGAAAACCTTTGTGTCTACAAAGGCAAACTACTTGAAAAAGGTACACATAAAATGTGATTTTTTTTAAGTTGCTTGCAGTTGATGCTATAGATAAGCTGTCGTTGATATCATATCAAAATGACTTCAATCACTCTATGAAATTATGCATATCCAGGGACTTATAAACCAGCTGCCTCAAAGTAAATCTAGATTTACTGCTCCATGATTGAAACCGAAGCAGCAATTACTCTTGCAGATTGTGGAAGAAAGAATTTGGAGTGATTTAACCCGGTAACAGATTAATTTGGGGATAGAGATATATGATCATTAAAATGTTGCAGGAATAAACTGTCCCCCAAATTACAAGTTAACTATTTGGCCTGCCATAGTGAATTATATCATACATTATTCTAAGGGAAAAATACCAGATTGGCAATTTGTTCTTTAGAAAAATGTTGAGATAAAATCACAAATCCAATAAACTTCAGGGTGAATCACACCTAAATAACTTGGCGTAGAATTTGGCTAGATGGATTTTAGTGCATTTCTGCTTTCATTTGATCATAAATCCAGTTTTCTTAGCATGAGATAATTTTTATATCCAATATAGGGTTTCACATATTGTACCGAAGTGGTTTTCATCAATATTTCGTTGTGCGGAGTAGCAATTGAAAGGACAAGTTGTTATGGGATTATATCTGTTATTTCCTTGTTTAAGAAACTCCGTTTAGAAAGTAATTGCATTTTCACTAAGTAAAAGAAATACTTACATTTGGGCAAGCTTGATAGAAGTTTAGGGAGTCTTAGGAGTTGGGGGCAAGAATCGAATTGCTACTTTTGGCTTTTCAGTTTCCCTCATCACTCATAAACAGTGACTTAATTTTAAAAGAAACTAGACAGGTTTAGGGATTAAACATTTAAACCTTTCCAACTTAAGAGTAAACACTTGAATGTTCGTTTTAACTTTGACTTTATAAAGATTTATAAAACTTATTTATAAAAAATAATGCTCAATGGTGCCAGAAACTGGTTTTCCCCATTCTACGTACCTGGCCAAAATGTAATTTATTGTCATAGCATTTGAGAGTTCATTCCTTCCTTTTCATAGGCGAGGAAAATGAGTCAAGTCCGGAGGTAGGGTGGCTCCCTAAGGTCGCATGTGCAGCTCGGGGCCGGGGCGAGAGCAGATCCTGGACCTCTGAGCAGGTGCAGGACCTTTGCTCAGGTAGCATTTCTTAGTGGCAAATGGTTTCCTACGTTTTTCAAACCATGAGAGGTCTGAGACCCCTAATGATAGTGGCGTAGATACACTTAATTTTTGAAAGTGTAACTTTCAACTATTGATTTAGAAGAACTGCTGAACTTACTGTAGTCGACAATCGGAATGAATGTCATGAAGCGTTTTTCCTGGGTCTTGGGTCACACTTCATTCAAGACAGCGCAGTTGTTCCATGTGCCTGCTGGCAAACGTGGTGCGTACAGAGGAACCAAGAACAAGGCTTAGCCGGCTGAAAGGTTTTCGGGGAGACACACACACCCTGTGCTAACAATGCAAAACCCAAGAGTGAGGGAGAGTGTTACTTGGCTACCACGCGTTGCCTTGCATACGGATTGATCCTGGGACTGACTTTTGTTATGTCACTGGACGGGCTTGACCAACATGATGGAGTGGGGGCTTAAAGAATCGCATCCTATCCACGCAATAATTTTGTCTCAGCTTGCCTCTTGATTGCCAGGAAAGTAATTGTTCACAATTAAAAAGTTGGGTGACTCAGAGTTGACTTGCGGTTCAGCGATCTTGGCAATTTAGCGGGACTGAGAAGAATCGGCCCGTTTTACAAACCAGAGTTGTGCATGATTCAGTGAAATGTGAATAGGTTTTTAGAAGAGTTCTGCTAAAACAAAACAAAACAAAACAAAACAAAACAAAACAAAAAGACAAGACGTTTAGCCTTCTGCCTGGAGCAGTAAACTAATTAAAAGTGTGGCGTTCGTTAATTTGTCTTGCTTTCGGATGGGAAATAACAATAAAATTAATTATTTAGGAACGTAGCAAGTGCATCTTTTATTCCCATACTGATTCATCGATGTCTTACAGTTTGATTTTAGACATCAAGCCACATATTGATTATTTATTATGCACACCTGTGAAGTCACCGAGTATTTCTGCTCCATGTGAAAAGTACAGTTCTTCAAGGTGTTTTTATTTACCATGTTCATCTTTCCCAACAAGGCAAACCTTGGCCTCCTGGGTTCATAGGGATACAGAGAGGAAAGTAACTTTTTTTTTTCCCCTGACCCTCCTAATAATCCCTTTCTTTTCTCCCCCATTTCCTGGTATTTTCATAACCTGATCCTTTGTACCAATTTGTGCATTCCTCATTACTCCCTCAAAAACCAGCTGCCTCACTGTTTCCCCACCCCTGTGCTATTATCTTGTCTTTTGGAGCGCTCTTCCTTTGTCTGCAGTAGGACAAAGGATTTTAAATTCAAATTTTATCCATCTTTTAAGATTCAGATTGAGGCTATGCAGCTTTCTCTGACGACAACGTCTACTGTTTTATCCCTCTCTCCCTAGCGGTGGCTCTTGGTCTCCCCTGAAAACTGAAGCATTTCATTACACTGTGACTTAGAGTGACTGTTTTTTTTTTTTTTAATTTTTCTTTGACTTGTTATATATATTGAGTTTTTAGTTTCTAAAAATAGCTCATTGAGGTGTAACTCATATTCCATAAAGTTCATCCATTGTGAGTGTACAATGCACTGATTTTTAAGCATTTTGTGGGGCTGTGCAGCCATTATCACAAACCGGTTTCAGAATATCTCTATCACTTCAGAAAGTTCCCTTGTGCCCATTGGCAAAGAATCCTCCCTCTTTGTAGCCTCAGGCAGCCACTGATCTGCTTCCAGTCTCTACAGATAGGCCTTTTCTGGACATTTCATATAAATGAAATCACACAATAGGCAACATTTGTGTCTTGCTTCTTTCACTCAGCCTGATGTTTCTGAGAGTCATCTATTCATAGCATTTATCAATAGTTGCTCTCTTCTTATGCCACCGACTATATCCTACTACATGCACATTTGTGCTATTTCTAATTTGGGACTGCTACAAATCATGCTGTTCTGAATATACAGATACAAGTTTTTGTGGAGACAGCTGGCCATTTCTCTTGAGCAGATTCCTGGGAGTGGATTTGATGGCTTCTGTTTGCCCCCTGAGTGTGGTCACGCTTTTCTGCTTCTTACATACACGTCTTTTGACTTTTTTTTGTTATCGTTCAAAAGTGGACATTTTCGTGCTCGCTTCGGCAGCACATATACTAAAATTGGAACGATACAGAGAAGATTAGCATGGCCCCTGCGCAAGGATGATACGCAAATTCGTGAAGCGTTCCAAAAGTGGACATTTTCGATCATGTATTAAATGAAACTTGAAAGAATGGCTCCCAACATGCTCCTCCCCTGCTTACGACGTTCACCAGCTTCTTTCCTAATGAAAGTAGCTCTATTTTTCTGCCTAATTATTTTATTTTTTTTAATTTATTTTATTTTTAAAGATTTTATTTAGTTATTTTACAGGGAGGGAGGGAGAGAGAGAGAGAGAGAGAGCGAGTGAGCATGAGAGGAGGAGGGGCAGAGGGAGAAGCAGACTCCCCACTGAGCAGGGAGCCCGACATGGGGCTCCATCCCAGGACCCTGGGATCATGACCTGAGCTGAAGGCAGCCACTTAACCAACTGAGTCCCAGATGCCCTTGACTGGTTGTTTTGAAATATAGGTTTCATTATTATTATCCAGATATGTTGAGACCCATACATCAAGAGATGACTAACACCGAGTCACTTACAGTTCCCCAAAGGAGGGGCCATGCCATGTTTATTAGTCAGGGTTCTACCCAGAATAATGTTTGGCCACATATTTGGGCCTTGTGGCCCAGCTAGGTCGATAGGTAAAATTACCCATCACACATGTCACCTGGGACCACAAGGCAGCACCAGGATTAGCCAGGAGACTTGGGGAGTAGGAGAGAAACATGGGCAAGAGTATTTGTTATGGTGTCTGAGAGAAGGAACAGGAAACACAGGGTAAGCAGGCTCAGGATTCAACAGTATGAATAACCTTGGCAGGTTTTGGGGGAATATTGGCCCTGAGTTTAAGAGCCAGATAGCTGAGGTAGGGGGAGGGTGGATGTGAGCTCCCAGCTGGTTAGTTTGTCCACGAGAAGCACTGTCCCAGGCAAGTCATGTACCATCTCTAGGAATCGGTTAGTCTTGGGAGCCGTAGTCTCCCCAGGGTCAGTAAGGCCCCAGATGTCAACGCATCAGAATAAAGAGCCGTGCTTTGACACTGGCATTCAAGGGCTTTCAGATGTTGACTCCTCTCCAGCTTTCCAGTCCCATCCAAGCCAAACCGAACGACTCCCTGGCTCTTTGGTCCACCACCGCCCCACCTCTGATCCGTGCTTTTTTCTGTTATTACTTTTGGCAGGATATTCACTTGCTTTTAAGTCATCCATATGGGTTTTTCTCTTATTTGATGACCTCTGTTAGCTTTTACTGTGGTAAAATGCTTATATTCGACGTCGACAACAATGATCCTACCTTCTATGTAATGGGACTTCAGTATGTGCTGGGAGTTTTGCTCAGTGTTTTATGTGCATTTTCTCATTTAATACACAAAGTAAACTCAAGAAAGAGATAAAATAATTTCTCCGTATGAAAGATGAGGAACTGAGTCAAATAAGATTCAATAAGCTGGCCAAGGTCACATAACTCATTAGGGACAGACTCAGTACACCCGCTTGGCAGACTGACGCTTAGAGCCTGCGTTCATAATCCTCAAGGTTCATGAAATTTATCTACAAGCCTTTTTCTCTCCAACCTTTGACTAAGATATTAATTACCATCAGTCAGGTGTTTCCTCGAATGCAGAGATGTTCTTTTTTTATGAATTGCCGGTGAATGCCTGAAATAGAAGGATGTTATCGGACCCACATTTCCCAGTCCCCATAAGAGGGGATTTCTGTACTGATTTCTCTACGTCGTAACAGGACCCCATCCCTTCCTCTCTTCACAAGGACTTTGTTACTTCTCTTAGGTCCCTTACTATATTCTGCTTAGTATCAATACTCATGTATTTTTATTATTTGTTCCTTCTACTCTCAGATTATGAAGCTTGTGGAGGGCAGGCATTTGATTTTACTTATATTTAATCAAGCATTTATTAGTACTGTGTTCCTAAACAGGTATTATTTTATTAGACATACAAAAAACCCTAAATTTTAAATTATACTATGCAGCTTATGTAAACATAATGGAAATAAATTATACCTTTCAGACATAGATCCCTTTTCTTCCACAACAAATAAAGCCAACAAATTAGCTTTGCTAGAGAGATTGCACATTTCTTTTGTTTGACTTAATTTTAAAACCATATATATTTTTTTAAGTTCCATTTTAGTCAATGCATTATCTTGGTATTTTTCTTACTCTTGGTTTTCCTCACCAGTAGACTCAGATTTGAGAATGAAAACGGAAAGCATCAGCATGATTTTAATATAGGATAATTCAACATATCTTATATAGGCTTGATTTATTTCAGGAACTTTCCTTTACACAGTGTTTTTGCTTAAAATTAACATTGCAGTTTGGCAATTACGTTACTAGAAAGGACTTTAAAAACGGTTTAGAAGTCAATTCCACAGTCAAGATATCTTAGCAGCTGGCATTGCAGAATTAAACAATAGAAGGGAGAAGAAACCAAAGATGCTTCTGGGCGTCTGCAGCCGTTGGGGGTTTAAGGGCAGACCTCGTAAGCTTTTCAGGCCTTCTTACCAGGAGCAGGATGCAGCTGGATTTTTCAGATACAGGCTGGATAGTGCCTCTCAGCAGACTTGCTGCATTTATTCTACTGAGGGAGATGAGGAAGGGAAGGCTCGACTCAGCATCCTCACAACCTGGAGCTCCGATACCTCCAGGAGGGTGGAGGCATTGGGGGCATGTGAGGAATATGCATGAGACACAAGTTACACAGTGGTGAGAAGAATAGTCAAGAGGAGAGTGAAAGCAGGAAGCATAGGAAAAGCAAAGGAGGGAGGAGGAGGGAACAAGGAAAAACTAGCATGAAAAATAAGAGACAGAGAGGAACCAAACGAGTGTAGCGAGAAGTTTCTATTACAACCAGCTGCTTCCTGAAGCCTTAGGATGCGAACCCGGGAGCACTCTTCCTCTGGCTCAATTTGGAATCTTTCCCTCCAAAGGCCCGAATCAGAGCCAACTCGGGGACTGCCTGCTTTTAATCAGTCTTTGTCAGGGGTGTTTCACAAGACACTGTGAGTGGGTTTCCATGTTGTGGTACCTGTCAAGTTCCTATAAATGCAGAAAGCTTCTGGTTGAGGGCAGGGCCGACTTACTGTAGCTTTTGTCTCAGCAAAGGACAGGATGTGGAATCCCTAAGTGTTCCACGTCTGCGTCCTGTCAGATCAATGTTTATTAGGCCCTTGCTAGGTGTCAGCACTGACCAGACACCGGGGGCACAAAGATCAGTAAGATATTGTCCTTATCTACTGAGAGTGGAACACAAGGGCATAGTGTCAAGGCCACGTGACTCACAGAGTCCTCGGGGCCTGGAGATTAGAAACACGTGGGTAGTGTTCGGGCCTCTACAACTGGGGCAGCTGCTGGACCTTTAAATGTGTCAGTAGAAATTGCAAACAGTTGAGAGACAGGAGGAGTTGAAAATAGAAGACATTTTTTTTGGTACGTGAGGAATGTCTGAACTTGTCCCATGGATACTGGGAATCGTTGGAGGACTCTGAGCAGGAGCGTCACATGATCTATTCAGTGATAATAATAGTTCACTGATATGCAGGACGCAAGACATTTTGAGAGATACCAGTCTGGAAGTGGGGAGACCAGCTAGTAGGGTGACTGTACATCCCAGCTTGCCTGGAAGAGTTGAAATTTGTGTGTGTGTGTGTGTGTGTTTCTAGTATAATTATTAATAATACCTCTTTCACCATGTCTCCCAGTTTGGATGATAAATTCTGTGGCCACCCGACTTAAGTTGAGACTTATTGCAGGGGCCTAGGTAAGACTCCACGATGCCCGGAGTTCATCAAGGCTTGGCCTAAGTGGCCGAAGGGGACTTGCCACCCAACACTTGCAAGAGCAGGCCCTTTGGCACCTCCAGGGTCTCCTAAATCCGCGCCCTGACTCAGGCCTGAGCGCAGATAAAAGATCCCAACAAAAATCTAGGGTATTAATTGAATGCTACTTGTTAGCACTACGTGAGAGCTGACTGGTCAACCCCTCAATGAGCTTGCCATTTAGTTGTCGGCTCAGATGGAACTTGCCTGAGGTATCAGAAAAGAAATGAGAAGGAAAGTGGTCAGTGGTGCAGAAAGTGAGAAAGCTAAGCCTTAGTCTTGCAGGGGCATGCGGCCCTGCTCCGGGTCCTGCAATGGAACTGGGTTTCCATGGAAGGGTTTGGTACTCGCTGTTGGCCGGCAGAGAGGGCCCAGGCTTGCTGAAGTTTCATCAGTCTGGGTCCTTCTAACCTTGGAGGATGGTGAGTAGAGAGGCGGTTCAGTCAACTGAAAGAAACAATTGTTCAGCTCCTAGCGCACGTATTTAATCACGAGCTGTCACTCGGGCCTCCTGTTAGAATCCAGAAAAGGTTACCTGGTGGCAATAATTGGGGAATATTTTTAAGAAGAATGAAGTAACTAGACCCAGGAGAAAAAGAGATGTTGCTGTCAGGAACACACTTTAGCAGAGAAAAAAAAAAAAAAAAGGTGAGTAAATGAAAAGATGAAGAGCTGTCATTTCCTTTCATTTTACTTTTAAGCATTTCCACTTCTACTTTCTCATCTTGTACGGATGAGGCAGGCCGTTCCTCCACCCCGATTGCACGATTCCCTTGCGTTTACGCAGGGCTTACCTCCCACAAGCTCCCCGGGCTACCTGGGAATCCAGGCCACTTTCCATGGAAAGTACTGCTCAGCCAAAGGGAGATGCGCTTTTTAATCCATCATATCATTAATGTTCTAGAGGGAGCGTGGAGCCGGATTGCTGCAGGCTGGTGGCTGTGGCTGGGCTGCACGGATGCCTGTCACAGCGCCCCGGCCACCCGGCACCTGCAAGGGAGACGTGACCTTGCAACTTGGAGCCCGGCCTGCGACTCAGGGAGAGGTCTCTAATCTGCAAAGAATTACCCAGGTTGCTGATTTACCTTCATGGCTACTGAGGTCCCTGAAATATTTCTGTTGATTGCCTCTCTGTTTGGGAGCTCTCTCGACCCGAGGCGGGACAATTTACTTAAATTTTAAATCTTGGACTTCCTTCCCCGTTTACACTTTTCAGACTGTCATTTGCGGGATTTCATTTAATCAGATTTACTGCCTCTGGTTTTTGCTGCAGAGAAATGGAATTCAATGAGGAGAAAAAAAAAAGTCCTCTGAAGTGGAAGGGGATGGGTTTGAAGACGGGAATATTTTAGTAGTTCCTTCAGAAATTTTTGTTGCAGTTTAAAAAAAAAATGCATGTTTCCAAGGCATCCGTAATTCAATGAAATCCAACTCAAATAATTGCTTTGAATTCACCGAAAGTTGGTCTCTTCACATTTTTCATTTAGCTGAAAATTGATTTTTAGAAAAGTGAAGTAGATTAAAAGTCTTGCCTGGCCCCTGTATAATTCTCGCGCTGACAGTATTCTTATTAGGCCCTCTGAAGTCTCTCAGCCAGCCCCCCGCTATTTCTCTGCCTCCTCTTCTTCCTTTTCCTGCTTCTCTCCTCAATTTCCTCTCAGAGGTCAGACAAACACTTTGCCCGTTCACTATTGGGAAACGACTTCAGACTGTAAACAAGGAGGCGAGGCCTAGGACACTTCTGTCCATCTCTGGCGTATCCGTGTATTGTTTATTGTATAAATAAGTTTGTGAACACCAGAGTACAGGGTGTTGTTGTTGTTGTTGTTGGGTTTACCGTTTGATAGGAAAATAATAATTATTGTTGGTTTTTCACTGAATGCTGCCTGTAAAACTGAATATCTTAGGCATCTAGCCTCCATCTCTAATCCTCAGAGTGACCCTAGAAGGAATCCAACGTGGGCCATTCCCCTTTCACGCAGAGTAAGATTAGGGAAGGACACATCCTCAGTGCTCAAGCGTGAGGATGAAGCCCTCAATTACAAAAACAATCGCTAAATCACAAAAGTTCAAATCAGAACAAAATTATGTCACCAGCATTTAATTCATTCGATTTGAATTTTTATTTGAGAACCAGCTAAAAGAACCGAGAGCAGTTTTCTTAGTGCCACTGATAGTTTTGTTGTATGTAAAACACACACCCGAGTAAAATAAAAAGTGAAAGCCTTTGCCCAGACCCCTGGCAGTGGCGTTAAAAACACAAAGGCAAAATGCAACATCATTATTAGAGATTTATTTGGTAACGAGCTTGACTTTCTGTACCCTGCAAAGACTGACGTTTTATCAAGGTTTTGTTGCTAGGTGCCTAAAAGGAGCCTTTTCCACTCCTCCTATGACAGTATCATTACCCTCCAATTAGAAGGTAATTAATTAATAAGCCGGCTTCTTTTTGTTTATTGTAGGAATCAAGAAAGATTCATAAAACACCACCGCATAGTAATGCAGCTATTACAATGATCTATCTGGGGAAAAATGTGCACCTGTCTCATGATCACCCCGACTTCCGGGATGAAATAAAAGTTTATCAGCAGCACTGTGGAGGGGAAAACCTTTGTGTCTACAAAGGCAAACTACTTGAAAAAGGTACACATAAAATGTGATTTTTTTTAAGTTGCTTGCAGTTGATGCTATAGATAAGCTGTCGTTGATATCATATCAAAATGACTTCAATCACTCTATGAAATTATGCATATCCAGGGACTTATAAACCAGCTGCCTCAAAGTAAATCTAGATTTACTGCTCCATGATTGAAACCGAAGCAGCAATTACTCTTGCAGATTGTGGAAGAAAGAATTTGGAGTGATTTAACCCGGTAACAGATTAATTTGGGGATAGAGATATATGATCATTAAAATGTTGCAGGAATAAACTGTCCCCCAAATTACAAGTTAACTATTTGGCCTGCCATAGTGAATTATATCATACATTATTCTAAGGGAAAAATACCAGATTGGCAATTTGTTCTTTAGAAAAATGTTGAGATAAAATCACAAATCCAATAAACTTCAGGGTGAATCACACCTAAATAACTTGGCGTAGAATTTGGCTAGATGGATTTTAGTGCATTTCTGCTTTCATTTGATCATAAATCCAGTTTTCTTAGCATGAGATAATTTTTATATCCAATATAGGGTTTCACATATTGTACCGAAGTGGTTTTCATCAATATTTCGTTGTGCGGAGTAGCAATTGAAAGGACAAGTTGTTATGGGATTATATCTGTTATTTCCTTGTTTAAGAAACTCCGTTTAGAAAGTAATTGCATTTTCACTAAGTAAAAGAAATACTTACATTTGGGCAAGCTTGATAGAAGTTTAGGGAGTCTTAGGAGTTGGGGGCAAGAATCGAATTGCTACTTTTGGCTTTTCAGTTTCCCTCATCACTCATAAACAGTGACTTAATTTTAAAAGAAACTAGACAGGTTTAGGGATTAAACATTTAAACCTTTCCAACTTAAGAGTAAACACTTGAATGTTCGTTTTAACTTTGACTTTATAAAGATTTATAAAACTTATTTATAAAAAATAATGCTCAATGGTGCCAGAAACTGGTTTTCCCCATTCTACGTACCTGGCCAAAATGTAATTTATTGTCATAGCATTTGAGAGTTCATTCCTTCCTTTTCATAGGCGAGGAAAATGAGTCAAGTCCGGAGGTAGGGTGGCTCCCTAAGGTCGCATGTGCAGCTCGGGGCCGGGGCGAGAGCAGATCCTGGACCTCTGAGCAGGTGCAGGACCTTTGCTCAGGTAGCATTTCTTAGTGGCAAATGGTTTCCTACGTTTTTCAAACCATGAGAGGTCTGAGACCCCTAATGATAGTGGCGTAGATACACTTAATTTTTGAAAGTGTAACTTTCAACTATTGATTTAGAAGAACTGCTGAACTTACTGTAGTCGACAATCGGAATGAATGTCATGAAGCGTTTTTCCTGGGTCTTGGGTCACACTTCATTCAAGACAGCGCAGTTGTTCCATGTGCCTGCTGGCAAACGTGGTGCGTACAGAGGAACCAAGAACAAGGCTTAGCCGGCTGAAAGGTTTTCGGGGAGACACACACACCCTGTGCTAACAATGCAAAACCCAAGAGTGAGGGAGAGTGTTACTTGGCTACCACGCGTTGCCTTGCATACGGATTGATCCTGGGACTGACTTTTGTTATGTCACTGGACGGGCTTGACCAACATGATGGAGTGGGGGCTTAAAGAATCGCATCCTATCCACGCAATAATTTTGTCTCAGCTTGCCTCTTGATTGCCAGGAAAGTAATTGTTCACAATTAAAAAGTTGGGTGACTCAGAGTTGACTTGCGGTTCAGCGATCTTGGCAATTTAGCGGGACTGAGAAGAATCGGCCCGTTTTACAAACCAGAGTTGTGCATGATTCAGTGAAATGTGAATAGGTTTTTAGAAGAGTTCTGCTAAAACAAAACAAAACAAAACAAAACAAAACAAAACAAAAAGACAAGACGTTTAGCCTTCTGCCTGGAGCAGTAAACTAATTAAAAGTGTGGCGTTCGTTAATTTGTCTTGCTTTCGGATGGGAAATAACAATAAAATTAATTATTTAGGAACGTAGCAAGTGCATCTTTTATTCCCATACTGATTCATCGATGTCTTACAGTTTGATTTTAGACATCAAGCCACATATTGATTATTTATTATGCACACCTGTGAAGTCACCGAGTATTTCTGCTCCATGTGAAAAGTACAGTTCTTCAAGGTGTTTTTATTTACCATGTTCATCTTTCCCAACAAGGCAAACCTTGGCCTCCTGGGTTCATAGGGATACAGAGAGGAAAGTAACTTTTTTTTTTCCCCTGACCCTCCTAATAATCCCTTTCTTTTCTCCCCCATTTCCTGGTATTTTCATAACCTGATCCTTTGTACCAATTTGTGCATTCCTCATTACTCCCTCAAAAACCAGCTGCCTCACTGTTTCCCCACCCCTGTGCTATTATCTTGTCTTTTGGAGCGCTCTTCCTTTGTCTGCAGTAGGACAAAGGATTTTAAATTCAAATTTTATCCATCTTTTAAGATTCAGATTGAGGCTATGCAGCTTTCTCTGACGACAACGTCTACTGTTTTATCCCTCTCTCCCTAGCGGTGGCTCTTGGTCTCCCCTGAAAACTGAAGCATTTCATTACACTGTGACTTAGAGTGACTGTTTTTTTTTTTTTAATTTTTCTTTGACTTGTTATATATATTGAGTTTTTAGTTTCTAAAAATAGCTCATTGAGGTGTAACTCATATTCCATAAAGTTCATCCATTGTGAGTGTACAATGCACTGATTTTTAAGCATTTTGTGGGGCTGTGCAGCCATTATCACAAACCGGTTTCAGAATATCTCTATCACTTCAGAAAGTTCCCTTGTGCCCATTGGCAAAGAATCCTCCCTCTTTGTAGCCTCAGGCAGCCACTGATCTGCTTCCAGTCTCTACAGATAGGCCTTTTCTGGACATTTCATATAAATGAAATCACACAATAGGCAACATTTGTGTCTTGCTTCTTTCACTCAGCCTGATGTTTCTGAGAGTCATCTATTCATAGCATTTATCAATAGTTGCTCTCTTCTTATGCCACCGACTATATCCTACTACATGCACATTTGTGCTATTTCTAATTTGGGACTGCTACAAATCATGCTGTTCTGAATATACAGATACAAGTTTTTGTGGAGACAGCTGGCCATTTCTCTTGAGCAGATTCCTGGGAGTGGATTTGATGGCTTCTGTTTGCCCCCTGAGTGTGGTCACGCTTTTCTGCTTCTTACATACACGTCTTTTGACTTTTTTTTGTTATCGTTCAAAAGTGGACATTTTCGTGCTCGCTTCGGCAGCACATATACTAAAATTGGAACGATACAGAGAAGATTAGCATGGCCCCTGCGCAAGGATGATACGCAAATTCGTGAAGCGTTCCAAAAGTGGACATTTTCGATCATGTATTACAGCAACTGTGGATTCTAGATTCTGACTTTCCCCTCTTGAAGGTTAATGTTCTCACTATTTTTGTTATGTTTGTTTGGTAACGTCTCTGAAATCCGTGAAATCCATGCCCCCTCTCCCCGATAGACAGCCAGCATAATGTCTCTGCTCAGATTTTATCTGTTTTTATTTGGAAGACTGGCCTCCTAGGGTTGTCTCTGTGTTTTCATAGTTTATTGATTATCTGGTGATTTGTCACAGGTTGTATTCAAAGACTTTGAACCAGTGCAAAGTCAAAAGGCTTTCAATAAAGTACAGCCTCTACCTTGTGTCTGTGGATCTGCTTGTGGGTGTATTAGTTTCCTGGAGCGAATGTAACAAATCCCCAAAACTGGTGGCTTAAGACAACAGAAATTTAATGCTCCCACAGCTGTGGAGGCCAGACATCTAAAATCAGGTATTAGCAAGGCCATCCTCCATCTAACAGCTCAACGGAAGCATCTTCCTTTGCCGCTATCAACTTCTGGTGATTCCCAGCAATCCTTGGCATTCCCTGGCATTCCCTCACTCCCATGTCTGTGTCCTCTATCCTCACAGGTCATTCTTCTCTTGTGTCTCTGTGTGTGTCCTGTCCTCCTCTTATAAGGATGTCAGTCATTAAATTCCTTTGACAGAACAAATCCAGGATGACTTCATCTCCATCCTTCATTACTTATATCTGCAGAGACCCTATTTCCAAATAAGGTCGCCTTCTGAAATTCTGGGTGGTCATGGATTCTTTTTTTTTTTTTAAGATTTTATTTATTTATTCATGAGAGACACAGAGACAGAGAGAGAGAGAGAGAGGCAGAGACACAGGCAGAGGGAGAAGCAGGCTCCATGCAGGGAGCCCGACGAGGGACTCGATCCTGGGTCTCCAGGATCATGACCTGGGCTGAAGGCGGTGCTAAACTGCTTAGCCACCCGGGGCTGCCCAGTGGTCCTGGATTCTTAGAGGGCAACATTCAACCCACTGTAATGGGTTCAGGAGTACATTCAAAGTTCAGGCAGTTTTCAGGTCGGCTTGAACTTTTATTTTCCACCAGACTTTCTTGTGTTTTCTTTGTTCGTGGGTGCAAGCTCCTGGTCAGCCAGGGATATGTGGATATGTTGGGCCTACTCCAATCCGTGCCCTTTCCCATTAGCCAAGGGTGTGCTGAGCACTTATTGAATGTGTCAATAATTGCATTTTGGCCTGTGTCTCCCTGTTAAGTTTCTGGCTAGTCCATTAGCCTACTGCTTGCCCTAATCAGAACTACAGTCAGAGCAAAAAGAATCTCTGACCTTCCATGTTAGCCTGCCTCTAGGATTGCTGCTTATTACTGGTAATGCCACTGGCCAAGATTTTTGTTGTTTTTGTTTTCCTGCTCCAAATGAAGTCAGCCCCCACTGACTGGGAAGCTGCTGGTCCTTTATGGCCTGCCCTACCCTGTTAGAATTCTGGTGATGAGATGGTGGCTGGGGGGAGGGGGTGGGAAGAGCCCCAGGCAAGATTGCCTCAGATTCCCTCTGTTTGTATAAAAAGTTCAGTAATTTTTGATGAGTAACTGCTGCTCAGTTTGTTTTAAGTCTTTGGTCCATTTTTAGAGACGAAATTTTAAGGGGAGAGGATTTGGTGACCTCACTCCAGAAATCTGGCATATTATTTTTATCTCTCCTGCTAAATGACAACTTCTTGAAGCAGTAGACCGTATTTGGGTTTTTTTTTTTTTTTTCAGTGTTTTGGTTCCTCTTTAGTGCCTAAAACAGTGTGAGCCACTGGCAGTCAACAATGAATAACTATGTTTTGCAAATAGCATAGAATGCCTTCTAACATTGTACATTATGTTATCTTTAAGGCTAGCCACTCTGTGAAGTGGCTAGACCACATCGCTCCCTCAACCTAATTCCTTCGCCCACTCCCACGGCCATCCTCATTTTATAGATGAGAATTCTGAAATGCAGTAGTTCAATGACCTACCAAGGACACTCAACTTAATAAGTGAAGAACTAGGACAGGGACCCAAGTCTTCTAACTTCTGGTCTGTATTCTTTCCATTATTCCATGCACACACCATTAAATCAGGGTTGGAAAGTGTCACTAAATTTTAAAACATAAAATTAAAAAAGAAATAACAAGGGGTTAAAAGCAGAGGGTGTTAATTCTTGTTCAGGAAGTCTGAAAGAAAGAGAAAGAAGTGGAATAATGGTGGCTGTGCTCTCTAGCCATACGGGTACACGATGGAAGGGCGGTCACATCTAGAAGCTCACCTCCTGTGCAGGTTTTCAGCGTTTCCCTGTCTGTCCCCTCTTCCCAGGCCAGGACCTTGGGTAGTTATAGGGTGTGATGTTGCAGCAGAATAGATCCTATGACATAAATGTCCTGTTCAAGTTTCTGAAAAGAAAGCAAACTCCTAAGTCAATACTTAGGAGTCCGTATATCACTAAGGCAAGCAGATTTTTAAATCTGTTGTATCTTAGTTTCCCCAGATGCTAACTTTTCAATTTTCTCTTCCCTTGTATGCTTAATTTTATGTCACAAATACTAAGGTATAAATGATGGAATTATGTAATTCTATTCTTTAGTATAAGTTGCAACTGAGTTAGATAGTTTTTAAGGGCAGATTCTAGGTGACTATGAAACAGGTTAAAATAATAATTTCTCAATTATTTATTGGGGGCTTCCTATGCCATTGTCCTGGGATCTGGGGAAACAAAGATAAGTAAAACGGTTCCAGTTCTCACGAATTTCACAAACATGCAGGGCAGCAGGCATCTATAACAGGGTTCTCAAAATGTGCTCCCTGGACCAGAAGCTCAAGCATCACCTGGCAACTTAATAGAAATGCAAATTCTTGGGCCCTACTGAATTAGAAACTCTGGAGTGAAGCCCAGCAATCTGTGTTGGCCTTTCAGGGTATCCTGACACACACTGAAGTTTGAGAGGCACTGTGTATAGCCATATTTTTAAACTGTGGTAATAACAGCAACCACAAGAAAGGTGTACATAGCAGAGAGATGAAATTATCCACTCCATCATCAGTGAAAACGAAGAGTCCAGGGAGATGTCTTTTGTAGGAAGTAACATTAAAAGTGTCACGAAAAGCAGGTTTCTGAGTTGCTCTGTAGAATAGGGTTTCCTTAGATCTAGAATTTGGGATCTCTAGGGTAAGACCTTTTCAAAGAGCATTATAAAGACCTGGAGTGATTATAACTTATTAATTATAAATAGTGGTTCTTAATTTATTGGTGGGACTTTTAGGTGGCTGGGGGAACCAAAAGAGGAACCAAATCCAGGCAGATTTGAGAATGGATTTGAGATGGGATAGTTCTTCCTCATCCATATATGTGTTAGGCTGTTTGAAGTCATAGCAAAAAATACAAATTTATTTTAAAGCATTCCTGAGCTCACAGTAGGCTTTTGTCATATAATTTATCAGTACATGAATAGCAAAATAGACCCTAGAGAGAGATTTGGAGTACAACACAAACTCTCCTACTTATTGTATGATCTTGGGTAAATTACTGAGTTCCCCTACACTTTAATTTCTGCATATAGAAACTAGTGATGATAATAGTCTCAATTCGTGTGGTTGTTAAGAAATAACACACCCAAGATTGTAGGGCATAATGGCTGGCCACAGTAAGAGCTCATATAATATTATTATTTTATTTCAAATCAGAATTTTAAAATGCTTTGGAATGTTTATTATAAACAAAAGTATTAGTGTGTGTTTTATGATTAAAATTGTCCTCAAGTTGAAAAGCTGATCTAGAGCATAGTATTATACTTAATCTAATAGAAAAAATGTGATTTTGAACCTATTAGTCCAAAGAGATTTGCTTTCACTGATATATTTACTTTTCTAATTCCAGAGACCTTTCAGTTTATTTCCAAAAGGCACCATGGTTTCCCCTTCAGTCTCACCTTTTTCCTGAATGGGATGCAAGTGAACAGGTTAAGCTCCTGCTGTGAATATAAGCACCGAAAAGGTTCCAGACTTGGAGGCAAACGAGGCTACTTCGGGTTTGTGTGCGTGGAGAGATCATCTCCTTGCTACAAGTATGGAAACAAATGTCCTTTGGTAGAGGGCAACTTTTGCTATGTTTTTCTTTTTCTGCTTCTACTGATGCATGTCTCAGCACAGTTTGTTAACAGAGCTATCAGTGTAGATGAGCCTGAAATGTCCACGGTAAAGGTTGCTTCTTATAACCCAGTGTGTTGTGTTTGATATTATTAGATATAAATTCGATTTCCAGATATAGGATATAATGGGGATAAAAGCTAGTGCTATGCCATATTCTGCTTCCTTCTCCCCCCCTTTCCTCATACTCCTTTCAGTTCTGTTTCTGAAGCAAAGGAGAGAGGGTGTTTTAGTCTCATTCTTTTTAGGAACTGGTTTGGGGAGTCCCAAAGCATGTGCCAAGCATCTCCCTTATATGGTTGTGCATTACAGGTCATGTTTGCACTACGATGTGGCCCAGTTATCATTCTCATGCCCCTAGTTTTAATCTCAGGCATAATGAAATGCATGATAAAGGGTCAATTTTGACTGTCATTTATCAGCTTTCATATTGGCCATTCTGTTTGAAATTAGGACACTTGCTTGCAGGCTTTCTTTAATTTTTTTTTTCTGAGAGTACTCACGGAGAATTGATAAATGCCTAAGCTAGAAAATAGGTGTCAACCAACCAAAGTTGCTGCCTTCGTGGAGCCCATTCTAATGGGGGAAAGGCAAATAACAAGTAAACCAATTAATACGTGTCAGATGGATGTGTTGGGATCAACTGGAAGTTCTCCGCTGATGCTTTCTGTATTTTCAGTCAAAAAAGAATTTATCAGCTGAAGTTAAGGCTTATGGAAGAAGGGATTGGAGGTTTTAGGGGAGAGAAAAGGTGTGAAAGAGTCATCCAGCAAGTGAATGGACAGTGAACGAATGGTCTAGAATATAGGAGGAGTGCCCAGGTGTACTTAGGACCCACCGGAGGCTGCTTTCCTGTTCTAACTCAAATATGCTTTCTCCATATTTGTGGGCAGGTAATTTTAGACATTTCTGTTTGACTCCCAAGAAAGCTAATGAGCCTATATACAATCATCCATGCGCAAACACATTGCATTCTTTGAGTTGCTCTATAAATCCACACTGTAAATGTTTGGTTGTAAACACTTTCTGTGGAGATTTAGTAATCAGTAGTAAAATCTGATTGATGACATCTCCTTTCCTATTTAACACTTATTAATCTATATACAGTTTTCTTTATCTGATTTCACTCGCTTCCCTCTAGCTTCTTTATTTGATCTTTTCAAATAGCAATAACAAAACAGTTGTCATATTAAAGAATAAAGCCTGTTAGGCCTGTTATTCTTTTTCAAAGATTTTATTTATATAATATAAATATAAAATAAGTATTTATAAAATACAATATAATTCACTTATAATATTATGTAACCATTTTAGAGGGGGTCGCATCCACAATAATACATTTAATTATTTTAAGGGGTGTCCATTAATGCCCTGTTCTGTTAAAAAAGAAATCAATTCATTCACAAAATACTGGCTCTGGAACTTTCGTTATGAGGAGGGAATTATTTAAAATAGCAAGCGGGAGTTCTAGTCTTAAAAATTATTAGGAACTACCTGTTTAAGGTCTTCGGAAGACAAGAAAGACTCAACAGTGGTCACTTCTAAGTGTGGAGGGTCCCCGGTTGTACCCATCCCTCAGTCGTGGAAACTGAAGAGACAAGGTAGTTATTTTTCAGTTGGAAGGAGAAAGAGTTGCCTCACCAAGTACAACGCAGACTGCGTTAAGCCTTAGCAATCAGAATCAACACCTCAAATTATACTCAGAAGTCAAATAGGTAGTCAGTGACGAGGAGAGCACAGATGTTGCTCACTTTGTTCGTCCAATTCCCTTAAGCAGATGGGCCATAAAAAGTCTGTGCATGCAGTAGGGAGGCATCAAAGCCTCTCCACAGTCACAACATAAACTCAAAGTAACAGCATATCAGAAGCCCCAGATCGTTGGATCTGGTGTTGCCATTGATAAGCTAAGAGCTGCTTGAATAGAAGGCAATACCAGTAATCATATTCTGTGAAGATTCATGACACCTTTATTCCAAGGAAAGCAGTGTGCTAAGTACATCATCATTACAGGCAAGAAGCATTTATCATTCTTAATATGGGGGAGGTAAGTGTATTCTTATTATCTCATTTTTTACAGCCTGATAGTTACGTTGAGTGCAAATCCTTTTAGCTTTATTTTATGGGGACATACTGAAAAGATAAGTGATATAACTAAGTTCTCATAAGCTGGGAGAATTGATTCCTATGCTATTTCTAGACTGAGGATGGCTGAAATTCAGTGAAATCTATAGTTTGAAGAATTGCCATTGAATCTGATTCACGCTGAGGCGGTTTTCAAACTTTACATATTATTTCTCTTCTTCCTGGACTGACATGTCTTGACTGCATTTGGATCCGTCTTCACCTGTGTGCTCTATTGATTGAATTTCCCACTAAGTCCTGTGACCTGTAGGGAAGGGACACGGGTAGTTCTAGAAGAGGAGGCTGGTGGACGCTGACAACTGCCAGGCACCTTTCTCAGGTCGAGTGTTGTCTCTGTTGGTGCAAACTGCTCCATATTGTGTTAGTTTCTGGTGAAGAGTGTGAGCACTTTCCCTGTCACGTCTGTCTGTGGGGGTGTCCGTCTAGGAGGGCTACACCTGTAATATCTTTGTACCTCATTGTGAGGTGATGGAGTCTAGCAGTCCTGAGCCAGGATCCAGCTCCCTCCCTGACCTGCCTGGTGAACTTGGGCGAGTCATGGAGGCCTGTCAGCCTCAGTTTCTTCATTTGTCAACTTGTGATGATAGCTCTTAATTTCTCGTCCTGGGTAGGGTAATGAATCCTGTAGGATAATGTATATAGAGTAGCCAGCAAGGAGCTTGGCACAGAGGGAACGCTCAATAATCTTACTATTATCATAATCATATTTTTACTAACGTCTGTATTATCATAATTGGAACTCTTATCTCAATATTCAGAGATAGGAAAAAAAGGCTATAGAAGAATTTATTCATGTTATTTTTGTTCCAACTGATTTTTGAAATATTTTTTCACGTCTTGATACATTCGGATCATCTGCTTGTTTCACCAGATTTGACTTTGAATGACTTTATGACCTCTACAAATTATTGCCATCTCCAAAGAACAAAAGATTATTGCCAGGAAAAGTCACCAGAAGATTGTTGTACAGGCTTCAAAAGGCCATTCTAAAAACAATGATGACAGTTCTATTAAAATACGCATGCAGGCTCCCGAGGTGTTTATTTAAAGGGCACAACAACGTTTGACTGTATATGTTTCTTAAAAAATCAATCATGTTTATTTAGAGTCAACCTTGTGTATAAGTCTTCTGTTGTTGTGTTGTTGGAATAACAAATTATCAAAGACTCAGTGGCATCTCTCGTCTTCTGATTATTTTGATCTCAGCTTCCCTGTTTACATACCTGAATGTTCTTTTATCACATAATTCTCATTTAAGGGCTTGAATGATATGTTTATTGGAATCTGTAATAAGGCCAAAAACATGCTTTGAAGGCGCAAGTTTTAGTTTGAGACAACCGTTCTTAGTTGTTGTTTTCTTGTTTATTATTGTGGGTAAAATTGTTAATAATTGTTTGTGTTCATTTATAAGATTTTGGTACGAATGAGAAAAGAGTCTTTTCTAATTAACTGTGTATTATAATAAAAATATTTCTTGTAACGTTCCTTACTGGAATAAGAAGTGATTTAAAAAGCTTTGAGGTTCTACTGTGTCATATATAAAGGTTAACAAGCACCTTATGTTTATATCTTTGATAGGTGCATTATTGCTATGGGCCTTGACAAAAATACAACTTCATCAAAACCTAGGAAAGAAATGAGTATTGATAAAAGAGAAGACCTGAAGAAGGGTGAGGGGAAACTGAGGAAGGAGAGAGGGTACATGATACCGAGAAGGAATGAGGTGGAGGGGAACAAAACGGCTTCAGTCATTTTTTCAGCTCAAGAAGAAAAACCAACGATCAGAGACGTGAGAACAGCTGTGGAAGAAATGGAACTTGACGGAAAACCAGGACAAGATGTTTGGGAAGATGCCCAGGAAAATATATTTAAATACGGTAATGGATAACACGGAGTCCTTTGGTTGTTGCTGGTGTGGTTTTGCTTTGGTCTTTGAAATGCCCTTATCAACGTGGGCGACATCTACTGGACGTCACCCAGTTCGGGGCTTCAGGGAGCTCTGTCACACGGGAGGAGTCCCTGACCGCCCTCTTCCACTATTTCGCAAGGAGGCCTGTGTCCCCTGCCTCAGAGGAGGGCAGGCCTAACTCGGGAGACGTGCAGGTGCTTGGAGGGGCAGGAGGGAAAGAGGAGTTTACGTCTGTGGGAGCCAGAAGCTCTAGTCACTTCTGCAGAGGAGACCAGCTTGATTAAATAGAATTTTTTTTTTAAGTATTTGAATGTATTCACTTTGGTGAAATTGATACTTTGGCATCAGGTAGGCACAATGTGCTTATATAGCAATGAGTATTCCACAGCTGAAAACAGTGGACGTAGTGTGGGGTCCTGGAGCCTGTCTGCCTTCCTTGTTATTCTTTTCTCCTTTCCCGTTCCCTTCCTTCCTTCCTTCCTTCCTTCCTTCCTTCCTTCCTTCCTTCTCTCCTCCTTCCTATCAGTCTCCACACACACATACACACTCATATATAGTGATAATAACAATAATGAAAGCCCCACATGGGGTTCGATCCCACCACCCTGAGATCATGACCTGAGCCAAAACCAAGAGTCAGACACTCAACGGACTGAGCCAACCAGGTGCCCCGCACACACTATTTCATTTCACCCATAACATTCACTGTGGTAGATGTTATACTCCGTGCATAATACGGGATAGGAAACTGGGGCTCAGACATCCAGATAGGAAGGGGCAGAAGTAGGATTCCCAGCGTGGGAGAGGGAAACATTTTCCTGGGCCTGTTTAGGTTCCTTGGCTGGTCTTGTAAATGAGACTGACAAAAGAGATTAAAATGGGGGGAAAACAACCGCATTAGCATGTGCATCACGCATTCACAGCAGGAGCGCTGAGTAACTCAAGGGGGTGGTTAGAACTTGGGCTTATGTGGTCTCTTAACCAAAGAACAACACACTGGTAGGGAAGTGGCAAGACGAAGGAAAAGCTCTGAGCTTCCAGGGAAGCACATTCAGGGAAGGCAGGTCTCTGGTGAAATTCCCGCTGGAGGAGGGCTCGTTTCAGAGAGGCTCGTTATGCCGGTTCCGATGGTGTTTTTTCTGGGCTGGTGAGTGTGTAGAGTTATCCCCTGTGGCTAACTTCTGTCCGTCCTGGTAGAGAGGGCAGGGGAGACACCTTCACAAGTTCATGGCCTGCTTTCAGGCAAATAGGGGAGGGCGGAGAGCTCATCTTGTATCTTCTACTACGCAGTTGCCTTCAGCTCGAAATAATCCTCATGCCACCGTGGTGTATTCGGGGCCGGCATACTCAGCCCCACTCCAGTACCCAGGCTTGTCTAATTCTGAAACCCAGACTTTCCTACACTCTACAACCTCCCACTCTGTACAAGATACCCTTGATGTTGCCTGGTTGTGGGGGGTATGTCCAAAGTCAGAAAGGCGGAGCTGCCTTCATGTCCCTCTTACAGCAAGGAGACAGTGTAGAGATTAGAGAAGGAATAGCTGTGGGCTGGGGTGACCAGTGAAGAAACTGGCCCCAAGAAAGGGGCATACCCCAGGTCCCTCCTCATCTCATCTTGCTGCTGCCCAAGGGTTTCCGAAATCCAAGAGAAAAATTACAGAGCTCTTATAGCACTGGACTTTATCACTGAGAGAATGGGATGCTCTTAAAAAAAGATTTCACTTGTGACACTTTGACCCTGTTTCTCTCTCTTTGTGATCCCTTCCGGTCTTTATTACCTTAGACCAAGAATTTAAAACTATCTATGGCAATAGCAATAGCACAGAGATCAACAAATTGGATGTGTTCTTATGTGTGTTAACTTCAAGATGTGTAGCTTTACTAAAGCCACGTTTAGGAGAAGCTTTTGTATTTTTCTTTTTTTCTTTTTTTCTTGCACCAACAAAGCCAGTGCTATGAGTAGTGTACTTTATGCGTATAGTATAGCTTTTCCCAAAAGCTTTCTTCTGTGTTGGCTAGTTAATGGATTTGTCCATAAAAAAAAAAAAAAAGAGAGAGAGAGAGAGAGAGAGAGAGAGAAGAAGAAGAAGGAGAAGAAACAGCAGCAGCAAGGCTTCAGCTCTCTGCAGAGCATCCATTGATGGTAAGGGCAGCAGGAAACTTGAGTGGAAGTCAGTGGGAGAGGGTTGCAGCTGGATTGATGTTGACCCCGTGTCGACTCACTTCCTCGTTAATGGGGATGGTAAACAACAAGCTAATTAAATTCTCTGGAAGGAGGAAGATGAGATGGGAGAAACAGAAGAAATTATGAAAAGGAATCCAGAAAGCAGGCTGCCAATTCATTCATTTTGAGAACACGAGTAGGGAACACAAAGGAGGTGGCTGTGAGCTCTCATGCTAATTGAGCGCCCGTGGTTAACGGAGGGATGATACTTAGAGGTGATGACAGTGGTGGGTAGAGCACAGCCAGGGCAGCCTTGAATCTCATACGTGGAGAGAAAACACAGAAGCTCCTGCACAATGGGATGTGGGAACTAACTGTTCTTATGGTTCACTACATGTTCCTTCAATTTTATGCTCTGCTTCGAGAACATAACTGTAATCGTGTCCTCATTGCGGACACTTGTACTTCTCCACTTTTAATCAGGTACCTCCATTAGAGTGTATTTCTCCTGGTCGACGGCCAACTCCTTCCACCTCCGTATTACTACTAATCCCTAATAATTCTTAGACACATGCCATCCGCGACACGGTACTAAGCGTGTTGCAGGGATTATTGTGTGGATTATTATTACTCACCGCTGCTTTGTGAGGCAGGAACTACCGTGTCACGGATGAAGAAACTGAACTATAAAGACATCGAGCAAATTGTCTAAGGTCACAGAGCTAACTAATGTTTTCCCTTGGACTTGGAAACGTGATGGGCTGCCTCGAAAACCCTCATATGTCACCACTATGTGACACTATTGATGGAATTATAGCAATTCCCTCATGTTCTGTTTGGCACCTGCTTATCCTGTGACCAGTAGCAAATATCTGTAAAGTGATAGATGCATGTGTTCATGGGTGTGTGTGTGGGCGGGGGGGGGGGGGGCTGTGCACGTGTGTTCTGTGGCTAACCTAAACTCTTCCTTTTAGGAAGTCTTCCACAATCTCCAAATGACTTTCTGCCTTTCTTTTTATTCCATTCCACTCACTTGACACTATTTCACATAATTCATCATGAGTCCTATATAAAAATCTATAGCAATCAAGCCCAGTAGTGATGAAACTAGCATTACTGAGGATCATGTATTAAAACTATGATATAAGCACAGTATCTCTTGTGTACTTGCATCTTATTTCCTCCACAAAAATTGGAGATTCCTTGATGGCAAGGCTTGTGTTATTGAAGAGTCTCTTATCTTGCAATTTTACCCCCTTCCACATTAAAGATTCTCAAAAAGGGCATTGATTGACAGCTGACTGGGCCAAGTGAGGAACTATCCTATTTTTGACATGAACTATTTGGATCGAAATATTTGCTTTTATTATTAGCATTTCCTTTTTGTTTCATACAACACAAACCAAACTTTTTCATCTTCTTTCTTATCTGTGATTTTGTTTTGCAGATAGTGATTCGCATTTCATGTTCCCCATATTAAATCTCTTTAACGAAAACCTTCTTGTGATGAATTCTTTGTTTGCCTTTCTTCGTTACAGTTTCTGATTTCACTTTCCCCCTTACATCTCCCTCATACAATCTCTGCATTAACAGAGCTTTCTTCATATGCACAGGGCATGCATTTCTAAATTAAGTTTCTTTCATTGCAGCTGGATGGATAGCTCTCAAGTAATTACCTGAGAGGCCCCCACCACTGGAAAGGAAGCCAGAATATCTAATAACTAAAACACACAAAATTGGAAAAGCCTTATTTTCCCTGTAATTTTTATTTTAAAGATAATTGTTTATTTGCTTAATTGGTTCTGCATGAAATCCTTTTGCTCTCTATCCTTGGCATGTTGTCATTTCAAGATTTTTAGGTTTTGGTGGAGGAAAAAGGGGAACAATTAAATATGAAAGGTGAAAAATTATAACCACAAGGGACAGCTGGAGTTTATCTGATGTGACAATTTCCTTTTTCTGCTACAGATTTGTTGCACCTCTGTAGGGAATGCAGCAAATTAGTGGCTGTGACAGGAATGTTCTATTTTATAAGAGTATTTTATCCTTGGAACATAATTATTTCATTGACTGTAGGGATGAATAATGCATATGATTTGGCTTCTGGTCTAGGTATAGAATTCCTCATAATGCCTTTTCTTGATGTCCATTTGGTTCTCAAAGAATGTGCTATTCACAGTGTTACTTCTCAGGGCCTTTGGACTTGATTAATTGAATTTTTCCACTTCACTATTCATTAACTTGATATCCAAATATTTTGAACATTCTTCATATGAAATATGACCTCACTGGGTCTCCAAATTAACTTTCATTATTATAATCCTGTTCTCTTCATTTTTAATTTATTTCTAATTTATTGTTTTCTATCAAGTTCTTCTCTTGTCCATTTTGGTTATTGTAGATGATGATGTCCGTTTGTAAGTGAACTTTCATTAGGTTTAGGGCTTGCCATTTGGAGCTTTATTTGTTTATTTTTTTTCTCTTGTGTATGTAACTGATTGCAATCTTTGATCATTTGCTGTTAGTTTTCCATGTTCACTAATTGTGTGAAAAAGAAGCGAAGAAAGGCCCAGAGAAGAGAGGGTAGTGGAGTCAAAGTTCTCATTCAAGTAAAATGGGTTAAATATCAGGGATTCTATTTTACTTTTCATAGTCATGATTTTTTTCTTTCAGAATATGAAGAAGATTTTGAAGTAGATGAGGAGAAACTAGATGAGAAAGCTAATGAAGAAGGACAGGCTGATGATCAAATGAATGGGATCTCAAAGTCACCCTCAGACGATGAAAAAGATCATTTAGACCCGGAAAAGGAGAGTGACACCTCATTGCAGAAGGCAGCAGATGCCGATGACAATGTGAAAGATGAAGGTGACGGATGCTCTGACAATGACCTGGAGGAAGATAAACAAGGCAGGTTGTTTCTCGTATCATGTGACGTGGGCTGTTCAGCCAGCCAGTGTGCTCACTACTTTTCTTTTCTTTATATTTAATGAGATGATCCTCTTTAAAAGGAATGTTTAGAGACTCGTTCTCTAACCAGAGGATGCTGATCAGTCAGTCTTCCGTAGATACCCAATTTAGAGAGTCAGTCCTTAGTCCCCTCTTTCCTTAGTTTGCTGGGATTTTTTTTCAACAAGGATCAGGTAAAGCTTGTAGTGACATGTCTTCTGTTTATTTAGAAAGTTACTTCCTTTCTGTTAAATCCCAAATCATCCCCCCTTGCATGCACACACACACACACACACACACACACACACACACATGTGCATGCACCATTTTGGAAAAACGAAAACTAGCTCCCATTCTGCTAAAAGGAAAGTTGAAGATTCTTGCCCTAAGATCACTTTGAATACAGAATGTTGGCGTCTTAGTTTCATGGGTGGATTATCTCTCTTGGCAAAGGAGGTCCCCTCACAGTCTTCGAGCCTAAGAGGACTCTGAATGTTCATGGGGAAAATACGGAAAAGTTTTCAGGTAGAGAAAGAAATCCTTATCATCTGAGGCATATCTCAGATATTTTAAGACTTTGTTAAAGACCTTAGTTCCCTGAAATAATGTTCAGTCAAAGGAACCAATTTCTTCCTTTGTCCCACAAAAGCGTTTGGCCAAAGCTATGTGATTGTTCATTAAACAGAGATTGTGCCTGGTATGTTGAGGGCATTTACTAGTTATAACAATAATCCTGTCATATTTAAGTATATGTATGTCCTTGTAGTTTGATTTGGGCTAGAGAAGGAGGCTATATTATGATGACTTTTTGAATTGCTATCCATTTCTTCCAGTCTTTCCACCTATCAACATTTTTTCTCTATAAAATCTCAAAATTTAGAATTCAAGGAGGTATATTGGGATAATATAAAATAAGAGTAAATTCAGTAACCAAATAATCACAAGAGGAAATATTTTAGTTCCAATCTTCAAGAAAGAATTTAAAGCAAAACTATTTTGAAATTGCATGCACACACATACAAGGCAATAAAATATAGAAATTAGAGTAAAAGAGGAAATAATTTGACTAGGGACCATCACTAAGCTTGAACTGAAAATTTAATCCTGAGTTTCCTGACAGGCAGAGCAAAGAGTGAAGCACAATGTGAAAATTTAGAGTGATGCTCGCTATTAGTAAACTTGAAAATAAGATTTGCTGTCACTTTTATTATAGTTGGGAGATCTACTCAAGATTGATGACTAGGCATTAAAATATTTTTTATAAAGTCTTAAACTAGGCCCTTTCTGTAATTTCTCTTAATACTTACATTTCATATTTCCAGGCATGTCTAATATATAAGCTTTTTTCTCAATTTGAATGTGAATATTGAATTGAAGTTGATATTCCTATATGACATAGAGAAAGTTAAAGAATTCTATGGAAAAGTGACACCACATGAATCAAATCATAAAGAAATTATATGAGTGACTTGAACCTGGAAAAGAATAGAAAATGTGTTTGCATGTAAATAGAACTGGCTCAAAACACAGGGAACTCAATTTTTCATTTCTTTAATGAAAGAAATGGTGGGGAATGAACAAGTGTTGATTTCATGAAGATTCAGTAGTACATTCTTTTACTATTTGGTCATCTGGGATTAGCTTTGTGCTGCATAATCATTGTGTTTTTTGGGGATCAGATGGATTTTTTTCTAAAACAGAATAATTTTTTATTTTCAAACAGAAAGGGATGTAGTCAGTACTTGGATCTTCCTTGGAGGGAAAGCTTTAATCACTTAGACCTGTAATTATTGACTAGCCAACAGAGATAGGTAAGCTTTAACACTGAAAACTGCTTGCATATAAATAATTGGAATCCTATGTTTGGAAAGGCATCCAAAGGGTATTGCTTATTAAGACTCTGTACTAAGCACTGTGCTAAATATTTACATGAATTATCTGATTTCTCTCACACAATCTTAAAAAGCAAGTGCTTTTTCTTTTTATCTCCATTTTACAAATGAATAAACTTGGATATGGTGGGATTAAGTAACGCACGCAGCCAGAAAGCAGAGGAGCCAAGACATAAACATCACCCAGCGCCAGAGCCTGGATTTTGGAGAAACACTAGAACATTTTTTTCCAAATGAGAAGATACCTATTTACCTAAAAGTAAAACAAATTCCCCCACTAAAAGGATTCTGCTTCCTTAAGACTATACATTTTAGAGGCACTTATCTTCTGCCTCCTCATCTTCTTGTCTGGACTCTGCTTTTTGTTTTTTTTGTTTTTTTTGAGCAGCAGAGATTAAAATGGACATTTTCTCCTTTACTGATATTGACCCTTCTCCTCCCTGGATGGACCTCCCTGTCCTCTCTGGGGCCTTTAGCTCCATTCCAGCTAAGGCCCCTCCTCTTCCAAGACTCTCCTACCTTGGCACCTCTCACTGAGCTCTTTATTTAAAGAAACTCTTATCATTCAGTAATTCATTATTCTCTTAGAGTTTTATATGTTAAACTTTACCCCTCAAATTAATCACACAAGTTAATAACACGCAATTGTTACGCTGTGAAAGCTAAGACTGTATGTTGTGTTTGTTATTCCTCACAGAGCTGATTTCCTAAAAGATATTTTGTAAATATTATGCAATTACTTGATTTTATTTAACACCAAGAATACAAAGGTGCTTTTGTTAGTCATGATATCTAGTTACATTTACAGTATATGCTTTTGGAATTTTATTGGAAAATATTGTACACAGTCACCTGCATTATTGGGCACAGGATATATAATATTTTTGAAGAGATATATAATGAAAGCTACCAGAACATATAAAATCGAGCCCACACGTGGGAAATTTTAGAGCCAAAAGTTAAGCTTGCCAACTTTCATTTTGTTGTTTCTTTCTTTTCTTTTTTTTTTAAATATTTATTTATTTTTTAATTTTTATTTATTTATGATAGTCACACAGAGAGAGAGAGAGAGAGGCAGAGACATAGGCAGAGGGAGAAGCAGGCTCCATGCACCGGGAGCCTGACGTGGGATTCGAACCCGGGTCTCCAGGATCACGCCCTGGGCCAAAGGCAGGCGCTAAACCGCTGTGCCACCCAGGGATCCCTATTTTGTTGTTTCAATAATGATATTATTAAGCTATCCTTTTTAAGAGCTCTTTTGCATTTTTGGTATTTACATTAAAAACTTTGCCATTATTTTGAGATAAAATCTCATTGCATATTACTGTTCCTTTCCTCTACCTCCCAGCTCTTTTATTTCCCATCCTTTGATTCTGATAACCTGGCTCTGTGTTATTCAGAAACATTCCTTTTAGCATGTGGAGTATCTGAATTAGAGATTTCACCCAGCAAACAAAGTAGCATGTATTAAAAATGATAATGACACAATAGATTCCTTGGGACACTCTATTACAAAGCCAGACTGCATTTCATCTTCAAAAGTGTAAGAGGCATATTGTGACCACTGAATCTGAGACACCAGTTCATCCTTTTTATTGACATGATTAAGAATCTTGCTGTTAGTATTTGGATGTGTTTCATTTGAACCTGCCTGCACCTGTTCCCAGAGGGCAAACAATTGCCCAGGCTGTCACTCTGGTGACAAGTCGGCCCCATTTAAACTGCCAGCTAACAATTGCGTGGGCCCGCCTTGATGAATGCTCTGTGCTGAGCAGCCCATGAGTGATGAGTGCTTGAGACCAAGAGCCACTAGGAGAGCATCCAGGTTTAGGGATGATGCGTGAGACTTTCCATCGTTTAAAAAGAATGACAGCTTCCTTTTCTCTGCATTTGTGTTGGCAACCCCAGGCGCTAATTCACTAGTTGAAAATATATTGTCATAGATGAATGTTAGAAGGTTGAAGGGAAAAATGTCATGTCGCTGAGAATATACTTTTATACTTTTATGGACAGTTTGGGTGATAATGCTTATGAGTAAGAGATAAAGAGTCAATAGCTTCTTATGAGAAAGAGTTGAGAGAGAGAGAATCTCTTCCCAGAATTGCAAAGGATAGAATAGAAGAATGAAAGCAAATGCTTTTTCAAGGAAGAAAGATAATATTTCATTTGTGCTATTTTCCAGTCTGTTGAAGGAATAGGCCTTAAGACTTAAAATTCCAGAGTCACAAAAAATACTCTATTTACTTGACTTATTGACTTCAAGAATCTCACTCTTCATTTCTTGGCCTATCGAAGAGAAGCTTGTGAAGGAAGGCTGCCCCTTCCGTCCTGAAATTATAGATGCTGTGAAGCCACAGTGTGTGGACTTGAGTGTAACCTGACTGCTGCTTGGACAGAGAGGATTAGGGGAAGACTGTAGATGGCCTTCAGGTCAGTCTGTATGTGTGATTTTTTTTTCATGATTAGTCAAACTAATTTTTAAGGAATTTTTAAGCTTTTCTCAGTTTTTTCGTTTCTTCCCGCTAGAGCTGCATTTACCTGTACATGTTTATTCTTACAAAAAGACATGTGTCTTAGTCTCATTGATGAATTGAGTCATGAATTATCAGTGTGAGGACATATGCTCCCCCTTAAGGCAAAAAACTAGTTACTGTTTATAGCTGGAATTTAATGATTTCTACTTCTATTTTCATTAAGCATACATTGATTCTATAATATTTATGAGTATGAAGTGCTTGTCTAATTAGGCATCATTAGACAATATATGAAATATTGTTAGAAAATTTATTAGACATACATGAAAATATTGACTAAGCCACTGTATCTAATATAAAGTATAAACAAAAAAAAAACACACACAAAAAAAAAAAGTATAAACAGATTTTGAGGAGTTCACGAGTATAATCAAGATAGGACTGTTAATATGAATAACAGTAGGATGTGTGAATTCATGTGTCATGGCCAATTCGAAGACAATAGGAGCAGCATCCACACAGATTTTGCTGTGAACCCTGAGACTAAAGAATGGGAGAGAGAAGCAGTTTGTGTTAGAGTTCAGAAGAGTATTGGATCCACTGGGTTGGGATGAGTGGTAGTTATTGGGGTGAAAGCTAGTCATGTTCCACTGAATTTACATACTTGTACTGAGTGTGTGCACTTAGAGTGTCCATGAGGCTTCAAGGTCGTGAATCCAAAACAAAGCAGCTAAAATCAGGACCCTAAGGGAGAAAATGGAGAATTTAAACTATAGTAAAATCATGCTCTGTGCTAGAGAGTGAGGAAATGATAGAAAACTAAGGTCAGGACTTATAATTGGTTCAAAACAGACAATATGGCTACTGATTGCAGTAAGGGCATGACAGCAGCTCCTGAGAGGGCTCTCCTTGGTCACTGGAAGGAGAGGGAACAAACATCTGAGTGGACACGTACAGATGATCTACTGCGCTCATGCAGAAGGAGGGGGTGTCCGGCGAGAGTGTATCATCTCTGTTGAAGCAGGGCCTGGCCTGCCTTTTCCTCTACTGTGTCCTTAAAACCTAGCACATAGCCTCACAGAGAGGAGGTGCTCAGTGTGCATTTAATGAACAGACCTATGGACCTGGGTAGAAAGGTGGAGAACAACCTAGAACCTCAGTTATGAGAGAAGGGAGCAGAGTTCCTCCTGAATGTGGTGTTGACTATGGATGTGTGAGCGGTTGGCACCCTTGACCAGGTGTGTAGCAACTTGGCCAGGCAGGTAGTATAAGCAGTAGAGATTCTGGAGATATACATAGATGCTGAAATGGAAAATGACCATTAGGGATATAAAAGGGGGGCGAGGCTGAATTCCATGAGTTCTGGTGTTTTGAGAGAACTATTTTCCATTTGTCACCTTGAGGTGGTAACAGCACAAAGTTAGTTAAGAGGAGCAATGGTAAATCCATGACAGCAGGTGCTCTCTGTTTGAAGGCCTTCTGGCAAGTAGAGTGGTCTTGGTTTTACTATAATGGGTCATTGCCAAAAAAAAAAAAAAAAAAAAAAAAAAAAAAAGTCTTACAAAACTTGGTGCTTTATAGCTAATGGACATTGGGTATTATTTAACTTCTCTGCACTTTGCTTTCTTTTTAAACTTAATGTAATTAATTAATTTATGTTAGAGAGAGCATGCAAGGAAATGTGAGCAGGGGGAGGAGCAGATGGAGAGAGAGAGATAGAGAATCCCAAGTCGACTCTGCCATGAGCCTGTCACGGGGCTCAGTCTCACGACCCTGAGATCATGGCCTGAACCAAAAACCAAGAGTTGGACACTTAATCACCTGAGCCACCCAGGTGTCCCCCCCCTTATTTTCTAGATCTAGAAAAAGAAGATAGCTATTCCATGGGATTATATGAGATGTTTGTAAAGTGCTTACCTCATTGTTTGGTACAAGTAGGTGTATGCGGAAACAACTTTTTATATTTATTTTTTTCTTTTGTCCTCAGCAAAATATCACTGCATTACGATTCTTCATATAGTGTGCAGGGGGAAATCACAAGAAAGAAATGTATTAGACCACACTTATCATGTATGATTTCATAGAGGGGGAAAGACTGGAATTCATAAAGAAATCATTATTTGATTTGATTATGCTAATTTTGTGTCAATGACTTACAGAGAGAATCAGCCCCATTTTATAGTCAAGAAAATAGGCTAGAGAGGTTAAGCGGAATAGCCAAAGTCAAAGCTATTAAGTAGCTGAGTCATGATTGAAACACCTGGTTTTATCTTACAGAGAACGTATTATTTTCTCTCAGTCTCCTGTTGTGTGAAACAGTAGTTGTGCAAAAGGAGGAGGTGACATGGAAAGAGAAGACAGTTAAGGGTTTGGAGCCTGATTGAATGTGCAGGGCGGAAAGTCAGAGGTCCTGCGTAGGGCATGGAATCGTGGCACCACACCAATGAGTGCACATCATTCCTCAGACCAAGAGCAGATTCCTTAAGCTTCGATACCTGCAGGGAGCCCTGGAGAGAAAAACAGAATTGGGTGGGAGCCAGAGTTGCCTACCAACAACGCCTTCAATATAGCTTTTTCCCTCCTAAAAACAGACAAAAATTACGCATGTGCCCTCCAATTTCTTTTATATGAAATGTTCTTTTAGACAAAACATATCTAAAAACTTGCTTCGTTTCTAAGACGATAAATAAAATTAGTGTCGAAAATCCCATTCCATGGCCCTGGAACATTTTGAGCTTTTATTTGCAGGCAAAGTCTTGCCCCAGTGTCTGCATGAAAATGAGAGAAAGAAATGAGAAGGAAACTAAATTGTACAGCGAAGTTAGAAATTGGAAAACTGAAATGAGTTTATATGGGAGGTCAGGTACCCCTGCCTCTTGAAGGCCATTCATTCTTCTGATCTTTCTTCTCTAAGGGCCTGAATCAAAATGAACCAGAGCGTGTTTCAGCCTTTTGAAATAAAATAACGCAATTAATAGACGCTACGAAAGAAAGGTAGAGGAAAACTCTTTTTTTTTTTTTTTTAGCGTGTGAACAACTCTCAGAGCCAAAAGTGAGTCATTATATCGACATCAAAGATGGTAGATATGAAAAGTTTTGCAAGTGCGGAACAAGTATGATAGTGCGTTCTAGCTAACTGTGCAATTAATGAGAGCCACTGCTTGGACAACTAGCGAGGAGGAGTTGTTTTTCTTTAAAAAGATTATGAGATGCTTAAGACAGGGTGAGCTCGTAGCCACTAAAGTTTCTGAAGTGACACAAATAAGATAGAGAACAACTGTCCTTGATCTGCTGTGTTCCCGGTGAGAGACAGTCTATTGAGATTTTATAAAATGGGGATAAAGAATGAGTAGTTAAAGTGTGTGTTCCTTTTAGAAACAGTGGTCAGCTGGTGCCTGCCAAGGTAGTTGGGAGATAAAAACAAATGGAATTGCACTCAAGGGGTTCTGTTGCTTAAAGGCCTTTTAGAGGTTTTTTTTTTTTTTTTTTTTTTTTTTTTTTTTTTTTTTTTACTGCTGTGTAGCATCTCTCAAATCTTTGCGGAAACTCTGATACGTCTCTGTGACTCTCCTTAAAATTCCAAGCCCTGTCATGGAGAGTCATTTGGGCTGGAGGGCATGAAGGAAAAGGATAAGAGGAAAAGGTATTTCTTCCCTGAAAGTCTGTATCAAGCTGCTCCCGCCAGAAATAAAAGGAATCAAAGAAACCGAGAAAAGAGTAAGGGGCACACAGAGAAGAGAAAACAAGAAAACGAGGCAGCGTTTAGGTGTGGGATGTTTCCTCTGAAACTATATTCCATAAAAAAAACTATGTATTGGTTAGAAAGCTCCAAAGCAGGTTCGTATCTCTCGGGCTCGCATCTACGCCGTGGTTTTCAGGCCACGCATCTTCCTTCCAGAGAGTCGGCCTGGATGTTGCTCTCTTGGAGGTTTTTGAAAGGGCTTTTGGGTGGTAAGTACCAAACCATTTTGGGCTGGGGTAGGCTTAGGCTTCTAGTCTGCAGATCTGTGGCCTCCCATCAGCGGGGCACGCCGTCTTCTAGAAGCCCTTGTATGATGCCATGTGCCCACCTCCCAGCTCCAGCTCCGCCTGCCTTCTTGAGGGCAGCCCCGAGCTACAGAGCTGCTTCATCTCCAGGCACCAAGAGGTGTTGGCCTACCCTGAGGGGGCTGGTCACCGTGTCTGACTGGAGAAGAGTATGAAAGCCCCACTCCTTCCTCGAGGGAGGAAAAACCCTACTATCATTCAGACCTCAGAGCTCCCTGTGGGATCAGACTGAGGTCGAGGTGTTGCTTGAAGGAGCTCCCTTCATTGATTTCTTCCTTTCCCTGCCCTGCTTCCCCCACAGCGGTGAGAGTTTCTCCTGGAGCAGACCCTTAATACCTTCCTTGCACATGAATCCTGACCTCCGTGTCTGTTTTGGGGGAACCCGAAATAAGACAACGTGTCCTCCTTCACACACACACACACACACATACTCACACTCCACAAACATCACCTCAAAAATATCTTTAAAGTGTCAAGATGTTATGCAAGTGCATCGATCTTTCTAGTACGCCTTGCTAGCTGGCTATGGTTGGTGTTACAGCGGATAAAAATTTAAATTGTATGCACAGAGAAGACTGTGGCTACCCAAGATGAAAATGAAATAAATACTCTCACTGAACAAGTAAGAGTATCCTGTTTCTTCTACAATAAGAGATGAAGGTTTTCCAATAAAATGGCTTTAAAAAAATCAATAAACAAATACAGCTGGTTTTTAGTTAAAAGTGACTTCCTATTGAAAACTTCTAGAGACTCACAGATTACATAGGGTTTTCTTTATCTGGACAGTTATGTGCAATGGATGTGAAAAGGGCATCGAACCTATTAACCAATATGAAAACTTTTAAGTGTGATTATTGCTAACATACCTCCCACAATCAAACCAGTTGCTTTATGGGAAAACAATGATGTCATCATTTTTTATTTTTTAGATGTAAAAACTGTTTCATCCTCCTCCTCCAGAAGTCACCCATGTTCTAGCTGCAGTGAAGATGAATCCGCACTTGGGGATGGGGAAGCCCACTCTGAAAATAGCCCAGACAAAAGTGCCAGAAGTTCCTCTTCTCAGGAGTTGAGTGAAAATGATGAGGCAGGAAAATCCCACCTTCCAACGGAGGATTACTTAGAAGTTGAAATTGAAGATCAAGAAATAATAACAGCAGATGTAGCCACCAAGCCTTTGCCGATAGAGGAACGCTTGGAGAATGTTCTGGAAGAAGAACCGGAGGAAGGGACCCCAGTGATTGCAGAGGGCTTATCTGAGAAGTCCGAGGAACATGTTTCCAAGGAAGAAAAAGAAAAGGATCAAAGTAAGCTTTGGGAAGGAAGCACTGCTAAGGTGAAGGACAAAAAGGCAGGTCCCCATAGGGTGGAAAAAGATGGTAAGTATGGCCATTGAGTTGACCTGCCATTGTTCCCATGCATGGAAGCTGATTTTGGTCCTTGCATTTCTGCCAAAGCTTGGGAAATACTGTTGTGATAATGCCAGAGGCATTCAAATTTTTTATTTCTCCCTTCGTCACATAATCATACATGTACTTTCAGCTTGCTGTTTTTCCTTCTATTGCATTTTAAAAGTTACTTGATAAATCTCACATAGCTGGTTTCCTATTTTCTGTAAATCCCTTCTTGTGGTCATTCAGTCTCAAGAATCAAATAAAACCCAATATGTGTCTGAAGGCAAGGGTATGTGTGGCTTTTTAGAGGTTATTGATACTAGAAATAGTAATTGTTCTTAGCTTTATACACACTTCTGTGTACACACACACACACACACACACACACACGTGCCTACGTAGCTAACATGGGGAGCCGCCTACTATGTGCCAGTTTGAAACACTTGCATAAGTAACTCATCAACTCCTTACATCAGCCCCAAATCCCCTGAGTTAGGCTCTATCATCATCATGTCTTTTTTTCACAGGCAACAAAATTGTGGCTCAGAGAGGATCCGTAAGTTGTCGAGATTATATAGCTCATGAGAAGCATCCGTAGGATTTGAATTCGAGCAGGGCGGCGCCAGTCTTTATGATTTTCTATTGTATCTGGGCAATGGGAATTTAAATTTGGATAAAAATATGACAGTTTCATAGAAAACTCCCAACTTGACTTTGAGTTCTTCTCTGAAACTGAGTGACCTCCCGACCCAGTGGTCCCTGGGTGAGTATGCAGGACAGTTCCTTTTGACACGGGCAGATGAAGAGTGTCCTGCAAGGTTGCAGGACCTTAGACGAGTGGAAGGTCTGATGCGTTTCTCAACTTTAGGGCGACAGTTGAAGGACCGTGTTGTGCCCTGTGGACAGCCATGCCTGCCAGACATTTGGCTGTCACATAGCATCCTGTACCCTGTAACTCCTGTCCTTTCCCTGTCCTCTCTCATCCGTCTCCCCTGCCGATACGGCGGGCATTCTTGATTCCAAGATAAAATCTGTTTTCGCAATTTGATATTCTAAAATCATTTGTTTTAAAACTTAGGAATACTTTTAATGTCTCTAACTTTATTTTTTTTTTTTAGGACCTTAAAAGCTGGAACACACACTTTGACAAACTTTGACCCACTGGCACAATCTGGCCTGCCTCCTTTTCTTCCTTCCTTCCTTCCTTCCTTCCTTCCTTCCTTCCTTCCTTCTTTCTTTCTTTCTTTCTTTCTTTCTTTCTTTCTTTCTTTCTTTCTTTCTTTCTTTCTTTCTTCTTCTTTCTTTTCTTTCTTTCTTTCTTTCTTTCTTTCTTTCTTTCTTTCTTTTTCTTCTTCTTCTTCTTCTTCTTCTTCTTTTCTTCTTCTTCTTCTTCTTCCTCCTCCTCCTCCTCCTCCTCCTCCTTCTTCTTCCTCCTTGCCTGTGAGCTAAGAATGTTTTTGAAATTTGTTGTTTTTAAATTTTTTTTAATGATTTGAAAAATCAATTTGAGTCTTCTCTCTCTTTAATAAGGCTGGCTAATGGTTTATCTATCTTATTAATTCTTTCAAATCAAAAGAATAATATGTGGTGATGTGAACAAATTAAATTCAGATTTCAGTGTCAGGAAATAAAGTTTTACTGGAACGGAGCCATGCTCATTTGTTTACATATTATATTAATGATCGCTTTTGTCTTGCAAGGGCAGAGTTGAGTGTTTGCAGCAGAGACCTTGTAGCTCACAAAGCCCTGAGAATTCACTATCTGACCCGTAATAGAAAAAGTTTGCCAACTTCTGCTCTGGGATTAAAGACCTCTGAGATTTGTCCAAGTGATTTTTCCACACATGAGTTAAGTTTCTTGTTAAAATACATTAGAAACCCATTTATAAAATAAATCAAGTCTTTTTTTTAAAGATTTATTTATTCATAAGAGACACAGAGAGAGAGGCAGAGACACAGGCAGAGGGAGAAGCAGGCTCCTTGCAGGGAGCCAAATGCGAGACTCGATCCCAGGACCCCGGAGTCACGCCTTGAGCCAAGGGCAGACGGTCAACCACTGAGCCCCCCAGACGTCCCTAATTCAAATCTTTGATCCTGGATCTTATTGTTCGGTTCTGGAACATATCATGTACAATATAGGAAATTTGTACGATTTGGCAAGCTGCTGCTCTATAAAGGCAGAGATGTTAAAGTTCAGTTGTAACAGTGACATTATTATTTCTTTTACTTCCACATCAGAAAACTAGATTGTTTACCTGGACTTGTGTACATGGACATCTTTTTGTGAAGTAAGATGCATGTGACATAGTCTGTATTTAGGTGATGGATGGAACAGTAGAAGCATTGGACTAGGATCCTGCCGCTTGGGAGACAGTGAGGTGGTTTTTTCTGGATGTGTGAAATAAAAAGTGCGTAAGTTTATCATTTTTCTTCTATATTACGGGACGTCTATGTTCTTGACTTGATAACATCTATAATTCTAAAGCATTCTGTTATCTTTTTTTAAGGCAAGTTCAACACTAGAAGGCAAGGTTTGTGACTTTTTAATCTTTCTTAAGCTTTAATAAATGTACCAGGTCTCTTAGTGAGTGTTTGTTTCTTTTTTTTTTTTTAAGATTTTATTTTTTTATTCATGAGAGGCACAGAGAAAGAGGGACAGAGACACAGGCAGAGGGAGAAGCAGGCTCCATGCAGGGAGCACGACGTGGGACTTGATCTCGGGTCTCTAGGATCAGGCCCTGGGCTGAAGGCGGCGCTGAACCGCTGAGCCACCCGGGCTGCCCGTGTTTATGTTTCTTTAACAGCTTACAACATAACATGAAATAGGAGTCAGAAACTAAAGAAGAGTAGATTTTCAAAAAATTCCCCACAGATTTAGCCCACACACAAAAATCACCTTCAACATTTGGTCAGGTTTTTTATTTCTACACTTAGTGTTTACAAAAGTTAGGTTATCCTATTTTTTATAGACTGTTGTGTCCTGCTTATTATTCTCATTGTTATACCATAAGCATTTTTATGTTCTTCTGTACTCTTTATAAATAAGTTCGATGTCTGTGTTTTGTTTGCATTCTGTGGTTTTCTTATAATGGAACCATTCCCCTAGTATTGATATTTATATTTCCCCCATTTTCACTATTACTAATAGTCCTCTGTTATCCTGTTACCTAAGGTAATTTAAAATCTATAATTATTTTCTTAGGCTAAGTTCCAAAGAGTATAATTTCTAGATCACGTTTTAAGGCTTAAGATAATTTTTTTTTCTTACGAAGGATTGGTTGAAAAGTTTAAACAATACAGAACAGAGAGAATGAAAAGAAAGCTAGTCTTCCTGGCCCCACCTCTACTCTTCCCCACACAACAGCATCACAACAGAGGAGAATATTTTTTTAGGCTCGATTCCAGAAAAACCTCTCTGCACACTTGTATAAATGTATTCCTATATTACATATACATATATATTATTTTTATAGACAGATGGAAACATGATACATTTTGTTTTACAACTCGCCTTTCTTTCACTTATTTCTGTAGCTTCCAATACCTTTCCCTGTCAACTGTACTCTATTCTCATTTACTGTACTTAGTATTCCACTGTATTGCTTTAGTATTGCTATTGCTCTATTTTATAACTTTGCAAATTTTCTTAAAAATATGTTGCTTTCTGTGTGAGAACTCATAGATTTGTTCTATGACCCATCTTCTACAAAAGAACAAAACTTCTGGGTTATAGATAGAGGCTCAGAAGGAGAGGGAATAAAGTACAGTGGAGGGGCACCCGGGGGGCTCAGTGGTTGAGCGTCTGCCTTGGACTCAGGTGTGATCCTGGAGACCCAGGATCGAGTCCCACGTCGGGCTCCCGGTGCATGGAGCCTGCTTCTCCCTCTGCCTGGGTCTCTGCCTCTCTGTCTGTGTCTCTGATGAATAAATAAATAAAATCTTAAAAAAAAGTACAGTGGAAAATAAAACAACAGATTTAAAAAAAAACATGTAAAATGTTCAGATTGATGTAGAAGGATTAACGCTACACAGATTATAACTCTTGAGTGCTGATTTTTAAGTATATTCAAGGAACTGATAACAACAAATTTGTAAATATTTAAAATAACAGATTAAGAGAAGTCATAGGTGTCTCAAAGCCTTTATATGAATAAATGTTTCTAAGAAAATTTTAGATCAATTAAACCAGGTCTTGACTTGCCTGATTCCAAGCAAAGAGGTTATGGCTAGTTCCTTTTTCTTAATTGAGTCTTCAGCTACGTGGCTCAAAGGGAGAGAGGGATGGAACCAAAGTGAAGTGAAGGTCATGTAGGTGACCCTGCTGCAAAACACAGCTTATGTAAATTAGGTCAGCAGGCGCGGTAAAGAGGGAAATGTGTATTATTTTACTTAGATCTCTGATTAGAATCGTAGGTCAAAATGGGGGCTGAGATAATGTGAAGAAGATTATCTCTCACATCTGTCCGGTGCTGAATTCTGAACTGTGATTATGTTAGGAATAGGTCTGTGGGCCGGAAAATTACACTTCGTTAATGATGTTTCGTAGCGTCCAAACTAATGCAACTTCATCCGAATTGTTTTCACTTAAGATCATAGCAGTGGATAAAGGAGTAAAGTTCTGTAGTCAATACCTTTGTATTTTCAGAGTGATAAAGTGATATCTTCCTTGTATTTTATAATAAGTCTCACTTAATTGGGCTTTGTCCAGTCCACCGTCACATCAGGTGCACTGATACAAAAGATGTGATGTACGCAGTGAAGTGGATAAAGTAGATCATAATTGCTGGCTGCAGTGGGACCGTGTCCTTGGGAGGGAGTTCAGTATGATAGGGCATACATGGTGTGATTGTAATGCGTTTATTTTTCTCTGTTATTTTCCGTTTAAGCCGTCTTAATGCCCTGTGACACGATCTTTGCTTTATGCTCTAATAGTGGAACACTTAGGGAGACTAATATGTGAAGTTAATGTAATTTATGCATTATGAATATAAATAAAACATCAAGAACAGAGTATTATAATATACGGGATAGCGTACAATGTCTGTGAGAGCAGACATCGTGTATATGTGAAGGAGAAGACGTCAGAGTGCTTGGCCAGGTCATAGAAACCTAAGTGACGTAGCGGCTCAAGTCCTATGCGGTTTGATCGTCAGGCAGGCAAGTCAGACGGCCCTGATGGGAGAGCCAGACCATCACGTGTTGTGAGTGGCAGTCCGAATATAATTTCTGGGTGAATCGTGAAAGCACGTAGTGATTTCTGCCAAGAAATAGTTTCTGGTTATCTGCTTTATGCTACCTGGTTCTGAGGGTGAACATCATGAAGCCCCTGCCTGTGTGGGAGTCTGCGTTCTAGGGAGAGATGGGCCTAACAAGTGAAAAATAAACAGGGGATGGGGTATTCCAGACTAAGTGTAGGAGAAAAATAATCGGGGTAAGAGGACAGAGTCATGGTTTGAGGCAGGGGTGGTGTTTTAGGGATGGCCTGTTGGATGAGGGGTCGTTTGAGCAGAGACTCCAAGGACTTGCGGGGCCCACTTGCCCCCTGTGGTCAAGAGCCACTGCCTTCTGAAGGAAGAGTGCAGGAAGCGGGAGAAAGAGCAAATGCAAGGACTCTACACCGGATGCTTAGTTGCTGAGTGAAGGATCTGGAAAGGAGGCCAGTGTGAGCAGCAAAGAGCAGCGGAACCAGAAAGTGGTGGAAGATGAGGCCGAGGGAGAGAACCTGTAGGCCACAGAGAGGATTTTATTCTGAGCTAGGAAACTGCTGGAAAGGTCTGAGCCTACAAATGACATGACCTGAAAGTTTTAGAAAGATGATTGTACACTATTCTGTGCTGTGTGGAGGGCAGGCTTTAGCTCCCTGCAGCTGGAGTTTGTAATCAGTCCCGGGTTTGCGTGGGCCATGAGTCCACGCCGGGGGTAACGCAGGAGCGTCTGCACCGCCTAGGTAGACGGTGTTACTCGTGAAGTTTGTCACGGGGACTTGCTGGGAAGGTCATTGGCTCCACGCAGAGTGATCAGATCAAATGCGTGATGTTCAAGGTCACTGGGAACTTGGGACAGACCTTTCCTCTGCCCTTCCAGGCTCCCTACATTCCTGAAATTCAGAAGAGAGGTCCTTGGCACAGCTTTCTCCTGATACTGAATTGCTTGGGATCGTTAGTAGGATTCGAGATGGGGTCAGTTTGTCTTGTTTCAAAACAAGCAGAGAAAAGGGAAGGAATTTAGAAAGCTTGCCTACTAATATTGAAAACTCTATCCTTGCCACCAGTTTTCAGTTACGAAATTATCAACTATAGAAAGAATTGGTGAGTCCAAAAAAAAAAAAAAAAAAAAGAAAGAAAGAATTGGTGGAAGTCGTGATGTTGTGAGAAAAGCACAGGGATATACAGTCTTCCATCATTACGGGTGAAATCGTTGATACGTCCTTTTTCTGAAGAATATATATGTTTTTTCTGAAAAAGATATATATATACCATGACATTGTACATTATCCTGTATATTATATATGTATCATATATATATATATATGATGTATGTATATATATATATCTCAAAAGCTTCTAAAAATAAGCTCCTTAAACCTGCAATTCTCCAGGAATTTGCCCTAAGGGAATAGTCAGAAAAAAATACAAAATACAAAATACAAAAAAATACAAAAAAATACAAAATACAAAAATGATTATAAGTAGTATTTAAAATAGCTGTATAATCTCTCTCTCTCTCTCTCTCTCTCTCACACACACACACATAAATGGAAATAACTCAATATTCAACATCAGGCAATTGGCTGACCAAATTTTAGTAAAAACTTATTAGAACAGCCTATGTAGTTACTGAAGAATCATTTTTTATTTAATGATAAGTGGAAGTAGTCAGAATATATTGCTAAATGAGTAAAATGGGGTACAAAATGCTATGTATACTAAGAGGAGAGTGAAAAAGATACATAGAGATTCACCCAAATGTTAACCAGTAAGTTCTGAGTGGTGAAAGTAGGATGTTTTTGTTTTCTTTTTTGCACTTTATTATCTTTAAAAGCTTTAGGTAAGAATCTGTACTATTTCCCTATTTAGGGAATGCACTATATATATATTACTTTAAAATGTTTGTTTTCATAATTAAAAAGCTAACATTATCAGATAATAATATTTTGGTATTTAAAAACCATCTTAGAATATTCCATATCATTGGAGTTGAAAAGGTACCAATCTAAGACATCCTGTGTGCGAGGCTCTTCCGTTTTGCTTTGAAGACTGTGAGAACTGACAACCACCTTTGCTTTTAATGGTCATCTTTATAGAGAGGGAAGGAGCGCGGCCTCAGGGGGTGAAGGGCTAAGTAGTTAAGGACACAAAGTGACACATCACATTGCTGGCGCCGGGCTCAGCGGGCACCATCCTCCTCTCCTGTAGGTGGAAACCCTCAAGGTTAGACCCTGGCCAAGTTCTTGCTTTTAAGTTTTAGTTTCAGAACATCTGAGAAAAATAATGACCAAGTGAGGCCTTTTCTGGTCTCGTACCTAATAAGTGCTTGATGCTCAGGCCAGGGTCCCAGTCTGGCTGAATCTGAAGCAGGCAACACCTAACTGTGTATCTACTTCCAAAAGCCTTTTCATCTACTTCCAAAGCCTAACCCTCCAGGGGCAAGCCAGCAGACGTGGCCAGGTGGTGATGACAGTCCTGAGACAGAGGGACTACAGGCTTCACTGTCCATTCCGAGTGAGTTGTAATTTCCAAATTATGCTAGTACCATTTGGCTTCCTAGAATGGTCTTTGGTTCAATAGCTGCTAACTGTTTATTTTAATTATTGTTTGTTATTATTATTGCAAACTATAGTTCTTTAAAAAAGTTTATTGAGGTATAATTGATGTACATGATATTTTTTTAAGTGTATAACATAATGATTCAATATCTGTATAATAAACCATATTTACTTATAGTCTATGGGCTACTCGGAAAAAAAAAACCCAGATGTTTCTTTGGCTCTGATGAAACAAAACTTCAAATAATTGCTGTGAAATCAGATTTGCTCCCATCCCCCTGTCCTGTTGTCTTTGGGATTTCTATTGCTCAATCAGCCAAGCAGATTTATACACAAGGGCCCAAAACACTGCTTATTTAAACTCACTAGTTATTTATTGACAACATTATTACAGCGGGCAAGATGAGATTTAACTTATATGTACGATATTTATAAAGTTCCTAAAATAAAGGCTTACTTGATAGCAAACCCAATGATAATCTAGTTATCATGAGTTGATGTCATCTCTAAACCATATTATTGTAAAAGTCTTTTTTTATTTGGTTATTGGATGAATGAGGAAAATTGATGTTCACAAAGTTTTTAAATAGAATACACTTGAACTATTTGATGTACCTCTTTTCATTTCCATGTTTTTTTCTCTTAAGATTAATAAAGTTAAGTCATTTCCATTTTTTCCCCCAAAAGCCACATGAAGCAGACATTTCACTATTTGCTTCCAAACACAGATGGATCAGTAAGTAACTAATTACCCCTTAGCAACTCACCTTACAGTGAGTGAGAGATCACATTCTGGTTCTGTTTTTCTCCAAGTACAGTCTTTGGATCAACTGAATCAGAATATGTGAGAGGAAAGAGGAAAAAAAAAAAGAGAGAGAGAGGGAAGGAAGGAAGAAAAGGGGGGATAGAGGGAAGGAGTAAGAAAAGAAAGTGTATTTTATTGTAGCTACTCTTATCTGGGAGGGCAGATCTGGGTCTACGTTATTCAAATGAGCTTTAATTAACCAGAAGGTGGCAAAAATGGCACATGGATCATCAGACAAGTGGGTAAGGGATGTAGGCGGGACATGTCAGAAATTAAAGACAAATTTAATTGATATTATAGTGTTGCCTATAGTCATACCAGACTGGGTGATATTACTTCTAATCAACATGCTCACCATCGTCACCGCTATTGTTTATCAAGTGCGTAGGCATCTGCTAATAAGTGAAAGATGACCATGTTGTACGTGTATTACTTAATCCTTCCAATAACCACTGAGTAGGTAGCTTTTTTTTTTTTTTTTTTTTTTTAACAAGGAGTAGATAGCTTTTTAAGAGAGATGGGTAAACAGAGGCTTAGGCTTAGGTCAAAGAACTTACCGAAGGTGACACAGTTAGTGTGGAGTACGGGACCTGAACTTAGGTCACTGTGTTTCTCAAGTTCCATGGCTGATTGTCAACTGCAGATAAGAGGAATTTCTACAACCGCTTTCACTGTCCAGTGTATAGGAACCGCGCACTCACTTTTTTCCTCCGTCCACTCGGAGTGAGTAGTGGGTTCAAATCACCCAAATCTACTAATGGATGAAATGCTCATAGTATAGTCAGCTCTGGTGGTTTTAACAATCTCAAAAAGCAGGGATGGGATGACTGGCGTCATGAAAGCCGTAACGCATGTTTCTAGAAAGGAAAAGGCAACTAAGCCTCGTTTTCAGGCATTTCATTGCATGTGCTTTGGCTAATCTGTCACTGCTTCTGGCTGTTGTCTTTTAAAAGTATTTCTTTGCATGGATCTCTTTACTTCATGATCTCCCATTGTGTCTGCCTTTTTGAAATCACGGCTTGGAAGCAATTTAATCTTAACCGATTTTAAAAACAAGGTCACATCTTAATGTGAATACTTTAAAATTAACCCCGCTTGCTGACATGATGTGAAATAGCTCAGCAATGTTCCCATGACCTGTTTTTATGCCTTTTGATATTTTATATGATCTCCAATCAGTTGGGCAGATTGCAGCTGGAGCTGTGGAACCTGGCTGCCGCTGCCACTATGACACCGAGTCTGGTGTTAGCAGCACAGAAGAGGAGAAGCACTCGGGGAAGCCAGAGATTGACGCAGGTGCAGGTAAGGGCACGTCACTACCTCGGGACGACCTTTAGAAATCCTCTGCAAAAGACAGCCCCGTTTCCATCTTCCATCTTCCCACCCTTGTTTCCTCCTCCTTCCACCTTTATTTTCTCTTCAGCTAATGACTTTGATGGCAGGAGGTGCTTGAGAGGCCTTATGGGGAGCTTTGAAGCTGACATCAGATATGAATGTTATTATTCTTTTTTGAATATATTAATGCCTAGATTGGAGGGAAAAAAGGGACTTTAGAGTATAAAAGAAATATTGATGGGGATTTTCAGACCAGTCTCATCTCATCGGCGGCCACCCAGTCAGTTGAGTACGTGGGAGGATCTGCCTAACTGACCCCCTGGAGACAGGGAGAGCCAAGGCACATTTCACAATGGTTTATTTGAACTCATTATTATTATTTTTTAAAATTAGAGAAGAATTCACTGCTATCAGCATATGACCTGGCTCTTGGTGATGAGTATTCCAGCTGCAAGATTGCCAGTTAGAGTGACTCAGCAGACCATGACTCATACACATCGGGTCCAACACCCTGTGTTCTATAAATCAGGTTTCCCCATATTTAGTAGAGGGATTTTTAAAACTGCCCTGATTTAAATATATGTGTGTGTATATGGGGGGGGTATTCATTTTGTTCTTCATATGGTCGCATTACCCCTACCTCTAATTTTTAATGACAGTCATTAAACGCTGTGAGGTATTTGAGATTTTACCTTGTTTTCAAGCAAACAAGGTTGCCATCCACAGTTTCATAGTCTGAGCAGAAGACACAAGACTCCTGGGTCAGAGAAAAAGGACTTGTTGTTACAATAAATAGAAGCCAGAATCTATGCACTTAAGGCCGGCTCCCTGAGCTCGAGCTCCCCCTGGGCAGTGTGGAGAGGGCCCGGTGGCACTTGAACGTGAAGTAGACAGACGAGTTATGGGAGGGGGAGCCTGACTGCTTAGGGAATCCAAATCTGTGGCGAGCCTTCCACCGGAGGAGCTCCAGTGTACCTCCCGAGCATCCTGCAATGCCCGCATAGTAGTTGTTACTGACGAAATCTGATTCAATCAAGAACATATCATTTATGGTAAACAGCAGGAGGGAGGTGTGGAAGAAAGACTTGCCAGGGCCTTCTATGTGCCAGGGACTGTGCGAAGCATTTTGTGGTTTACTATCACAAGGATTGTGTGACTCAAGCATTTCTGTCCCCATTTTACCCATAAAAGAATGAAGGCTCGGGATCCCTGGGTGGCGCAGCGGTTTGGCGCCTGCCTTTGGCCCAGGGCGCGATCCTGGAGACCCGGGATCGAATCCCACGTCGGGCTCCCGGTGCATGGAGCCTGCTTCTCCCTCTGCCTGTGTCTCTGCCTCTCTCTCTCTCTCTGTGACTATCATAAATAAATAAAAATTTAAAAAAAAAAAAGAATGAGGGCTCAGAGAGGTGTTGTTTCCCAAGTTCATCCAGCTCCGTCTGACCCCTAAGCACACGCTCACTTCACCCAACCAAATTGCCTCCTGTTGTGAATATCACTTGCTGCTTTTTTAAATTTTTATTTATTTATTTATTTGAGAGAGAGAGAGTGAGGGAGCATGAGTAGGGGTAGGGGCAGAGGGAGAGGGAGAAGCAGACTCTACTGAGCAGGGAGCCTGCTGCAGGACTCGATCCCAGGACCCTGAGATCAAGACCTGAGGGAAGGCAGATGCTCAACTGACTGAGCCACCCAGGCACCCCTCGCTTGCTGTCTTAGATTCATTTCCTGCCTGCAAAAGCCCATGGTTACGATAAAAAAACATGTCATGTTTCATACTCATACTTCTGAGAAGGGTTCCATTACTCCTCCCCCTTACTTCGGGACGTCTGACTCCCCCGTGGCGTGTGTGTTCCTATAATAGCTCAGCTGGACGCCATTGGCCCCTTCTCTCCTAGAATTTAGGCACAGTATATTATTATATGGTGGGTAGGCAGTTTTATTCCCCCATTTTCCTTAATGTTCTTTAATTAATCCATAAATTTAAGGGCCAGCTTAGCAAAACAGAGGACTTTATTTAAATGTTTTTCATAACTGACTTTTTAATATACTTTTATGCAGGAATTTGAATAGCAACACATATACTATTAGACTTGACATTGCTTTAATTTAATTTTGTTTTAAACCCAGTAATAATCCGTAATGAGATACTGTGGACCGATGACGTGAAATATGAATAATGAAATAAAATTCTTTCAGGTGAATTGGCTACATGTTCCCTGAATGAACATTTGGCCCTACCTTTCCCTCTGGCAGCTTGTAGGAACAATTTAGTAAATAACTGCTGTGATATGCAGAGGACCACATATAAAAGTCAACACCCACCTTATTGATAGGCCTGAAATTTCTGTTACCTCTTTGGAAGAAGTCATCAAAAGTTACCTTCCAAGTATATTTGTTAGGGGAAATGGAATATCAGCTATTACTGCCTTACTTCACAAACGGTTTATTGTGATAGCTGGCAAAAGGCCAAGGGGATGCAACAAAGGGCAGCTGTAGTTTGTGGGAGGAGGAGAAATGCAGTGAGGAGACGGTCCTGGATGGGGTATCAGGACAGGGGGGACGTAGACCGGGGCTTTAGATTTCTGGTAGGTCCTTGGTAATGAGGCAGACAGTGAGGCTGGCCAAAAAGATGGGCAATAAAAAATACGAGGAAGACACATTTGCCTACTGGATAAATTTCCATAATTTGGAGGTTGGCACACTGGTACGGTAACGTCTAGCGTCTTCGATAAGTGAGAAAGATTCAATTGATAGGGAAATTATTAAGACGGCCAGATTAGGAGTTCCTATCTCCCTAAGTATTATTCTCCAGTTGGAAAATCTAAATGCTTTGGGTATTTGACATGACATCCTTTGACTTATTTTGCACAGGTCACTTCACCGGAAGTGCATGTATTTGTTAAATAATAAGAAATGCATTTGAAGCTTGAAGAGACATATTGAACTTAGATTTATTAAAGTACGGTGGCTAGGACGCCCAGATTTGCCAGGGAATTAGAGATGAGAACTTAGGAAATACTTCAAGAAGGTTATTTACGTTGAAATTTGTCCCAGACTACAAAGTCCTGTCTTGTTCTGTGATCCTGTTTTGCCAAGGGCAAAAACGGTTTCTGAACACAGACCGGAGGTATCCTGACCTGGGATACAAATTGGTGTCTTTAGTGAAAAGTCTTACCTTGAGCTACCAAGTTATTTGATGACTAAATCTAGGTAGAGCAGCTCTACCATGTGGGAGTAATGGGTCGGGTAATAACCAGCTCCCACCGCATTGTGGGTGTGCGGCTGGCTGTGCCCACAGGTGCGAGCAGCACAGGCTGAGGCCGCACACACTGTGATGCTATAGGGCGCGGCGATTTCTAAGAAGATGAAACACTGGGTCTTTTTATTACATAATTTTTTTCTGCAAGTCCTAACATTTCAAATGAAAGTAGGCAGTGTGTGTGTGTGTGAGAGAGAGAGAGAAAGGGGGGAAAGTAAGATGTGGAGATTTTGTTTCTGAGGGTTCTGATGTTCAGTTTTCCTTTAATAGGCGTCCGTTAAATTGAGGGCCCCCCTTTTCATCACGAAGGCCATTACTGAACCATGAACCCTGGAGGCGATGGCGTCAGAGTCGAGGCCTTGCTGGGTGTATAGCATCAGCAGCTTGATAGCGCACGTGCCCCATAGGGGGTTACACAGAGCATCCCCCCTCCCCTCCCCGCGGGCTTTGGCCTAAGTAACCCCGCTTTCCGACCTCATTTTGTAGCACCCGACAGCACTTTCGTGTTGGAGGCCGGGGCGCCGCTGCACTCAAGCACTGGGGCCGAGGCAGGTGCATGGGACGCGTCCCCACTGGGGAAGGAAGCAGCGGCCGAGGAAGAGGCACTGGCGCCGCGCAGGGATGCTCCCCCGGATGCTCACCAGGATGCTCACCGGGATGCTCACCGGGATGATCCCCCGGATGCTCACCGGGATGCCGATGGGACCGCGACGGAAGAGGAGGAGGATGCAGCACTGCGGGGGGGAGCAGGGGTCTGGGAGGCCCCCCGGGGGGCGCAGAAGCCCCCGGCCGCTGCTGGGGGACAGCGGGCAGAGGGAAGGGCCAGCCCTCGGGGCCCAGCACCTGCGGCCGGAGCAGCAGGGGATCCCAGGCCGGCTACAGAGGAGCTAGGCCCCGGGGGAGAAGGGGCTGCCCGAGCCCCCCGCGGAGGTGCGGGGGGAGGGGAGGCTCCCCAAGAGCCGGCCTTGCTCCCCAAGAGCTCGCCCCCGGAGCTGCGGACGCAGGAGGGGGAGGCTGAGGCCGGGCTTGCAGCGCGGGAGCCCCGGGGGGCTGGGACCGCGGGCGCGGAGGAACCGGGGGCGGCGGGGCGCGCGGGGGCTGGGCGGCCGGCTCCGGGGGCGAGCGGGGGACCGGCCAGCAGCACCTCCGCCCCGCAAGGCGCCCCCAGGGCAGCTGCCCGCCGGGGCCGCGACCTCCCGGGAGCGCACGGGCTTGACGGGGAGGAGCAGGGATCCGGGCAGGGCGCGAGGGCTGGGGAAGAGGCGCCAGGCTCCCCGACGGACACGGAGCCCGACGGCCAGGGCCGAGCGCCCGCGGGGACCCCGGGAGGCGGCGCGGGGGCGCCTGCAGGGGCGCGGCGGCGGGACGGAGGGGAGACGCCCGGCGAGGCGGGGGGCGCTACGGCGGGGGCCAGGCTGAGCCCAGGCGCTCTCCCCGGGGCCCCGGGCCAGGACGCAGGGCGCGCTGCGGCCACGGTGCTGGGCGCGGGGGGCCCGGAGCGCGGCGGGAGCCCCCGGGGAGGACTCCAGGCCGGAGGGCGGGCGGCGGGCCTGGCCGCACCCGAGACGCAGGCGGTGGCGGATTTGAGGCCCGCGGACGGGCAGGCAGGGGCCAAGGAGGGCGCCTCCCCGCCGGGCGCGGCTGGCACGGACACCTGGCAGGGAGGGGAGCACCGGCCCGGGCGGCGGGCGGAGGGCGCGGGGGAGGAGGAGGGGGCGGGGGAGGGCACAGCGCCCCTTGGGGTGGAGGAGGGGGGCGGAGGAGGAGGGCGCAGCGCCCCTTGGGGAGGAGGGGGCAGGGGCGGGGGCACCCAACGCCAAAGGCGCAGAGCCCAGTGGCGGGGAAGAGGGGGAGGGGGCGGGGGGCGCAGCGCCCCTTGGGGAGGAGGAGGGGGGCGGGGGAGGAGGGCGCAGCGCCCCTTGGGGTGGAGGAGGGGGCGGGGGAGGAGGGCGCAGCGCCCCTTGGGGTGGAGGAGGGGGCGGGGGAGGAGGGCGCAGCGCCCCTTGGGGTGGAGGAGGGGGCGGGGGAGGAGGGCGCAGCGCCCCTTGGGGTGGAGGAGGGGGCGGGGGCGGAGGGCGCAGCGCCCCTTGGGGAGGAGGAGGGGGCGGGGGCGGAGGGCGCAGCGCCCCTTAGGGAGGAGGAGGGGGCGGGGGAGGAGGGCGCAGCGCCCCTTGGGGAGGAAGGGGCAGGGGCGGGGGAGGAGGGCGCAGCGCCCCTTGGGGAGGAGGGGGCAGGGGCGGGGGCACCCGACGCCAAAGGCGCAGAGCCCAGCGGCGGGGAAGAGGGGGAGGAGGCGGGGGTCATAGCGCCCCTTGGGGAGGAGGAGGGGGCGGGGGCGGAGGGCGCAGCGCCCCTTAGGGAGGAGGAGGGGGCGGGGGCGGAGGGCGCAGCGCCCCTTGGGGAGGAGGGGGCAGGGGCGGGGGAGGAGGGCGCAGCGCCCCTTGGGGAGGAGGGGGCAGGGGCGGGGGCACCCGACGCCAAAGGCGCAGAGCCCAGCGGCGGGGAAGAGGGGGAGGAGGCGGGGGTCATAGCGCCCCTTGGGGAGGAGGGGGCAGGGGCGGGTGGCACAGATCCCGGCAGGGAAGAGGGGGCGGGGGCGCGGGCGGGGAGCGCGGGGCACCGCGGGGAGGAGGGGGCAGGGGTGAGGACACCCGAGGCCAAAGGCTCAGAGCCCCGCGGGGAGGAGGGGTTGCGGGTGGGGGCCGCGGGGCCGGGCCGGGAGGAGGGGGCGGGGGCGGAGGGCGCAGCGCCCCTTGGGGAGGAGGGGGCGGGGGCACGGGCACTGGATGCAGAGGGCGCAGCGCCCGTTGCAGCGGAGGGGACAGGGGCGGAGGGCGCGGGGCCCCTTGGGGAGGAGGGGGTGGGGGCGCGGGCTCCCGATGTTGAGGGCACAGCGCGCCTTGGGGCCGAGGGAGTAGGGACCGAGGGCGCGGTGCCCGGCGGGGAGGAGAGGGAGGGGGCGGAGGGCGCAGCGCCCCTTGGGGAGGAGGGGACAGGGGTGCGGGCACCGGACGCAGAGGGCGCAGCGCCCCTTGCAGCGGAGGGGACAGGTGTGGAGGGGGCAGCACCCCTTGGGGCGGAGGGCCGGGGGCCCGGCGGGGAGGAGGAGAAGGGGGTGGGGGGCTCAGCGCCCCTTGAGGAGGGGGCAGGGGCGGAGGGCGCAGCGCCTCTCGGGGAGGAGAGGGCAGGGGTGGAGGGGGCAGCGCCCCTTGGGGCGGAGGGGGCGGGGGTGGAGGGGGCAGCACCCCTTGGGGCGGAGGGCGGGGGGCCCGGCGGGGAGGAGGTGGAGGGGGCGGGGGGCTCAGCGCCCCTTGAGGAGGGGGCAAGGGTGGAGGGCGCGGCGCCCCTTGGGGCGGAGGGGGAGGGGGCGGAGGGCGCAGCACCTCTTGGGGTGGAAGGGATAGGGGTGGAGGGTGCGGCGCCCCTTGGGGCGGAAGGAGAGGGGGCAGAGGGCGCAGCGCCTCTTGGGGCGGAGGGGATGGGGGTGGAGGGCACATCGCCCCTTGGGGAGGAGGGGGAGGGGGCGGAGGGCGCAGCGCCCCTTGGGGCGGAGGGGTTGGGGGTGGAGGGCGCATCTCCCCTTGGGGAGGAGGGGGAGGGGGCGGAGGGCGCAGCGCCCCTTGGGGCGAAGGGGTTGGGGGTGGAGGGCGCAGCGCCCCTTGGGGAGGAGGGGGAGGGGGCGGAGGGCGCAGCGCCCCTTGGGGCGGAGGGGTTGGGGGTGGAGGGCGCAGCGCCCCTTGGGGCGGAGGGCGGGGGGGCCGGGCAGGGAGGAGGGGGAGGGGGCGGGGGGCGCGGGGTCCCTCGGGGCGGAGGGGGCGCGGGCTCCGGGCGCAGAGGGCGGGGGGCCCCCGCCGGACCCCCCGGAGCCGGGCGCGCAGGACCCCGGGGGCGCGGGCGCCGAAGCCCGGCGGGGGGCAGCGGCCGGGGGCGACGGGGGCAGCCCCGGGCCGGAGGGGGGCGCGCCCGAAGGCCTGGGCCGGGCGGCGGCCCCGGGGAGCCGGTCAGGACCGCGGAGAGCGGCAGCGCGGGGCCCGGGAGCGGCGAGGTCAGGAGGCTGCAGGGAGGACACGAGGCAGCCGCGTGCGCGCCCCTGACGCCCGGCGGGGCTCAGAGCCCCCAGGTGAGTGGGTGGCGGCTCCAGGCTCCAGGGCCCCCTGGCCCTGCCCCCCCCCCACCCCGACCCCCAGCTCCTCTCTGCAGAGGGGGGTCCAGGTCCCCTTCGCGGCCTCCAGAGGTGGGACACGGGCCAGGATGGGCCACAGGGGCCACCCAGGCTCTGCCCAAAGTCATTTCCCTTTTAGTGGCCGGCTCTGGCTGTTTGCCTGGAAGTGGGCTCTCTGCCCTCATTTCTGCAGTTTCCGTGAAGCCTCATGTATGCATACCTAACATAAGATAAAATACGTTAAAACAGTAAAAAATACATACACATAAAAAATATCTGTAAAATATTGCAGAGGGTAACTAGAGGCCAACATTATTTTTAGCATTTCCTGTTTTCCTGCCATTTCCCTGATGCCCTCATAGGCTTAGTGCCCAATTTCTACTATCTTGCATGATTTTACTCATCGTTCTATCCTTTTTTTAAAAATTATTTTTCAGGATATTTGAAAGATGTCTTCTGGAAGACTTAGAGACTGGAGAAAGAGTCACCAAGCATCTCACTAGAACTTTAGATTTCCTCTCACTGCGCTTGTGTGAACTGGCTGGACCTGTAGGACCCTCTGGGGGCAGCGGCTCCCAATGGGGGACTGTGAGGCTGTTGCTAGTCAACATAGCCAACCTGTCTCTATTCATATCAAATTGATAGTTTTCAAGTGTTTGACGTTTACCAAAGATCACCGAAAGGCTAAGCCTTCACACCTGGGGTTTGTTTAAATTCTTTTTTTAATTTATAATCAAATATTAGGCCCGGTTTCATACATTTAGACTTTTATCTAAAGTCTGTGGCTTGGGGGTTTAATGACCTGGTTTATAAAAATGAGTTCTAAAGGTCCTTCCGTGTACACTCGATGCTAAAGATTGCTGCAACCCTGTAAATGGTTCCAGAAAGGGATTCTATGGCGTATAGAAATATTAGAAATATGTATTCCTCTTATTTATGCCAGAGGAGTCAAGTGGCAGTCTTATTTCAAAGTGGCCTTTGTTTTCTCCGTCTGTGTTTCTGTAGTTTTGCTCTCTGAGGTGGGCATCAGTGTCTGTGGCACTTGGTCCCTGAGGGCCTTACTTATAGGTCCTTTCAAATGTAAATCAAAGTGGTAAATGACTTAGCTGACTGAAATGCGTCACAGTAATTATAGCAGGTAAACCTTGCACGTGGGCACATGCCCCGACGTTCCAGACTCTGGATTCTTTGGTTGATGTCACCTGATGGAAAAGCAGCTGGGATTGAGTTAGTGTGCTGCTCACCTTCCCAAGTTCCGGTATTTCAGACTTGAACTAACCTTGCAGGGCGTTGTAACTCAACACTCAGAATCCCTTTCTAAATTACCTGTTGATATTATTACAAGTAGTTGTGCGTCAGCGTGCCCACTGGGGATTCTGATTTTTTTTTTTTGAAAATGTCTTTGTTCCTAGACCAGTACCCCAGAGGGCGCATATGTTTGGCCGTCTTTTCTCCCAAGAGGAGGTGAAACAAAATTTCCTAAAGCAGTGACTCTCCCACTGGGCTACACATTAGACTTGGGAGGAGCATGGCATGAATGATTGGACCCCGGGTCCCCTCCCCCGCAGAGATTTGGATTTGATTAGCTTTAGATGAGTGTAGACATCAAGTATTTTGTTTTTTGGGGGGTTATTTTTGTTTGTTTTTAAAATTATGTAGCTAAAATTGAGGACCACTGCCCTAAATCATCATATAACCTATGCTGACTGTCCTATACCCTGTGCCCTCCAGGGACCAGGTGTATGACCGTGGTAAGTATGTTCCATTTTAATAAGGGAGCCCTTGAATGGTCAAAGATATAATGGACCTGTGGTTCTCAAAATGTGGTCCCTTGACAGGACATCCGCATCACCTGGAACTGTTCCAAATACAAAGCCCCGCCCTCATGTCACACCTATTAAATTGGGAACTGTGGCCAGGGCCTCGCAGTTGGTGTTTTAACAAGCCGTCCGGGTCATTCTGATGTTCTCTAAAGTCTCGAACTGCTCTTGTGGACGGTGGATTGTACTGAGGACTAGTCTCAGTTGGAACATGGGTTGCAGAAGGACTGTGAAGCTTCTCTCTTTGTCTCTTTCTTTCTCTGCGTCTCTATTCTTCTCCCTCTCTGGGGAAGGGAACTCACTATAGAAGCGATGGATTCAACATGAGGCTTATTTTCATTATGACTGTCAAGATGTGTTTATGACATGTCCCAGCCCCACCCCCAACCGAGGAGGAGCACCACTCAGCACACCGCTGATCTCCACTGTCTGTCTTAGGTTTTGTGAGTGGGTTTCATCTGCATTTGATCCAATTCCGTTTACTGCTGAGCCGCATCACTGTGGCGCTCTGCAGTGTTGGTTCCCCGATCTCCACCTCAATGCTACAGGGCACGTTGAACACAGAGCACCTTAGGAGGAAGATTGCAAACTTGTTAATTCCATCGAAGAATGAGTCTTGTAACAAATGTGCTAAATGGAAATTGCATTGAATTATTTTTATATTTAACACTTTCCGTCAAAACATTCTGCAACATAATCCTACAATCTGCATGTGGGTTTAAGTGTGAAATTCAGTGTTGTGATATTTTGATTAAATGGATTTCTTCCTCTGCAAATACTATGTCGATACAACTAGTTGTATGTGCGGCGAACTGATTTTCCCCCCTTGTTTCCTTATTAAAAGCCTAAACAAACTACATGTTTACAGATAAGACGTGAATGATTCCTTATAGATAACACTAGACTTTGAAAATCATCTTTGTCTTTTCCTTATGAATTTAAACTCTGTAAAGCAGGAAAAGTGTGTTTCATTGGGCTGTTTGTGTTGCCCGTCGACACTCAAACACGTCTGCATTCGTACGTGCCTTTCCCGTACATGGGATGATGCCAGAGAGGAAAACTATCACCGTTGCATCAATAAGTAGATAAAAACTCAATAAAGTTAAGTGGCCTGTCCACAATCATGGGCTGTCTCAGGTCTTCTGGTCTCAAACTCTTGATATTTTTTCTTCTCACACGCTCTGTTCTAGCAAGAGGCATAGTAAATAGATACCAAGATACTAAATGTGTCCCTCTACATGTTTGTGCTGCTTGTAGAAGGAAAACACAAAATAAGGAAGAGTGAGTTGGAGAGTGACTCCGAGAGAATTCTAGCTGTGTTTATTCCCTGTTTTCTTGCATCTCCTATGGCTGGCCACGGCGACACAACACTTCTTTTACAGGATGCATTTGGGTGGTTTAGAAGGGGAAATAACAAATCTCACGAATATAAACTGTATCAGCAAGAAGGGATTTATATTTCTAGCCAATCAAAGAATATGGTAAATTACTTACATAATTCATGAAAAAAATAGACAACCAAAGTAAATGTAGGCAGAATTAGACTATGTACATTTTTTTAAAATTAAGCTTTTTCTGTGGCTTTATCAATTCTTGTTATAAATATAAAGTTGAGTTCCTCAATACTTCTAAGTCAATAATTTTGCCACAGTTATTGCCCTTGGAAAATGACTGTGTGAGAAAAGAAAAGAAAAGAAAGCCTTAAAGATTCATCTAATAAGTGAAATATTCTAACAGCTCCAAGGACAGCCCAGTAAAGGTCACTTCTGACCTTGGGCAATATTTCCTTCTTGTCTTCCATACCCACCTGATTGTGTCATTTAAAAGAATCTCCCTGTCACCCTGGTCAGAGGAACAAGGGAACAGGGAATAAATATAGCTAGATTTTTTTTCAAAGTCACTCTCCAACCCACCCTTCTTTTGTTTTCTTTGTTTTTTCCTTCTTCCTAATACCATGCATGTCCTATGACAGAAAATATAAAATCTGTCAGGTAAAATGCTAGATATTTGAGAATACACATTCCTTTTGAGATTCCTTCCAGAAGTCTCAGACTGTTTATTTAAAAAAAAAAAAAAGATTTTATTTCACAGAGAGAGAGAGAGAGAAAGAGAGAGAGAGCAGGAGCAGGGAGAGGGGCAGAGGGAGAAGCAGACTCCTCACTAAGCAGGGAGCCCGACCTGGGGCTCAGTCTCAGGACCCCGAGATCATGACCTGAGCTGAAGGCACTTAACTGACTAAAGCTACCCAGGTGTCCCTCACACTGTAGCCCTTACAGTGCTTTGTGGTGATGCAATGTCCCCATTTTTCATTAAGGAAAACAGAGTACACAAAAGATTTCTGGGCCAGAGAAGCTTGTGCCAAAGCCTGTTTAAGAACTACGTCTCCACCTCCTTTGTCAAATCCTTCCTGGTCCTTATTAAATATCTACTTATAACTAAGGAAAATATTATAGGAGAAAACCTCTGCTTGTTCAGGAGCTTGGTACTAATGTGACACGGAGACCTTCAAGCTGGTGTGGGTGCAGCCCTGAGGGGAAATGAAGCTTTTCAAGGGACTCACCGACAAGGCTACTTTGCAAGTGCTCAGCTTCCATATGCACTTCTGTCATGAAATGGAACTGAAAACTACTTGCACTCAGGTCTTCCCTTTTGCCAGCCTCCCGTTCTTTCTTCATAAGAGGTGTCAACTCCTCGTCCGTTCACCAACTTTCTCTGTTGCCTCTGGGATGTCACAAATGATGAACAACTTGAAATACGGTGCAGGTGTTGAAAATGGGAATGACCTCAATGCCTGGTTAACAAGTCCTTCTGCAAGTCAACTGGTTTTCAATTCTTTGTTTTCAAGAAAACGAAAGAAGGTCTTAATTGAGTTGTCGGCTGATGAGGCATTAAAATAAGTTTTGGCGTTTCGTCAGTCGGTGGTTTTTGGTGAATCACTCAGAAGGAGGTCAAAGAAGATATTACAGCACAATACGCCAAACCACTTCCATTCCTACCTATTTACATGGGGGACACTCACAGATACCCCATTTGTACATCATGACCAATAAAACAAAATGGAATAGAACTGATGTTCAACAGTCTCCATTAGCAGTAAATAATATTTGTTCATTGACACACAAAACTAAAAATAGAAGTCACCGTCTTAAGAGATGCATTCCTACTCCTACTTTTTTGTGGGTAATGGTTATCAAACCTATAATACGTGTATGTTGTTTGGGTCAAATACGTATTACTCATTATTGCAATGATAGCTCAGTCCAGAAGAGATTTAACACATGGAAACCTATGTTCATAAGAATTTTTTAAAATATTTTATTTATTTATTCATAGAGACACGGGGGGGGTGGGGCGCAGAGACACAGGCAGAGGGAGAAGCAGGCTCCAAGCAGGGAGCCCGACATGGGACTCCATCCTGGGCCTCTGGGATCACGCCCTGGGCCGAAGGTGACGCTAAACCATTGAGCCACCAGGGCTGCTCCATAAGAAAATTTTTAAAAGAGACAAAAAAAAAAAAAACCCAGATTCTTCACTATAGAGAGCCCAGTAATGGTTACCAGAAGGGAGGTGGGATGGAAGATGGGTGAAATAGGTGATGAAGACAAAGAGTACACTCATGATGAGCACTGAGCGATGGAGAGAATTGTTGCATCCCTCTATTGTACACCTGGAACTAATAGAACACAGTATGTTTGTTATCCTGGACCTAACATTTTAAAAATGTCCTTTAAATTTTACTTTATATAATAATTTAGTGACAGGGAAGTACGAGAGGGAATCAAAGGACTTTCAACCACACAAATAGACTACAGTGGGATAAAAATCTGTGGGTAAAGCAGAAAGCAAGGGAAAAAACGATGAGTTCTCCTAATGCTAAAGAAGAGATTAGTTATATACTTTTGAAAATGGGTATCTTCAGTCAGGTTCCCCAAGAAACCCTCTAGGACAGAGGTTTGTGTGCAGCAGGTTTCCTGGGATGTTGCGTTTGGAATAACACTGTGGGAGAGTCAGGGACTCAGAATGGGGTTTGATGTCAATACCCCGGAGGCTGCGGCCTGTACCGGGAGCCCCGGATCCCATGGCAGGGGGCAGGATGAGGCAGAAGGGACCAGGTCTCTGAGTCCCCACAACGAGCCAGTCACTGATGGTGGCTGTGTCCTCAGGAGGTAGCGTAACCGTTGCCTACGTGGCTCCGTTCCCTCAGAAGCACTTCCTGTGGGGAGACTCAGATATGAGCCAGCGGCAGATCCCACCCCAGAATGAATGAATACCTCGAAGGGGGCAGTGTGTGGACACCCCACCGCATCCCTTTTGACTTCTTTGGACGCATTTAGGAAAAGAGACGTCAACTGTTTCATCTTAGAACATCCCATTGCTACAAATTACATCTCTTACTATTTAAACCTACATGAAAAACTTGCAGACGTTGATGAGAAAACGTGTAAGGGGGCACGGACAGCTTTTCAAAGCTCTCTCGGCCGTTACGTGAGCAAAAATATTTGAAGGGCACTGGTGTAAGGGACCAGGTGACTGGCCCCCGGCGGCCGTCACCCCAGCTGCAAGGCACGGCAGCCACCAGAATTGAACTGCTGAAATTTGGATCCATGTATGGAGTTTGCTTTGGCTACACACTACGGGAGTGATGGTCGGGGAAATAGGCGGGTGGATCACGCAGCTTGGGGTTGCTACAAGGACAGAGCCCTGGCACAATGTCTAGCTGTTTGTAGGGAAGAGCGTGTGGCCCTGGAGCGCGTCCAAGTACACAGCCAGGCCCGTGGACAGTTTCATTCCAGCAAACAAAGCCAGTGCCAGGGAGCAGGAGGCAGCAAAGTCTTTCTACAAAGAAGCAGGCACTGCCCATTTGAGGTTTACGGGACATAGAGGCACAACTACTCAGTCCTGTCGTGTTAGGGCAAAAGGAGCCATAGACGATACTTCAACAAGTGTGGCTGTGTTCCAATAAACTTTATTTACAAAAGAAAGATGGAGGGCTGGATTTGGCCTGAGGACTGTATTTTGCCAACCTGCCGAAAAAGCAATCAGGTGAGTGGTGCTGCACCCGTGCAGACTAATCCTCCCTTGCCATATGCCAGAGATCTTAGTACTCCTTAAAGTGCGGAAATAACTGGTGTGAGAACAAATCGCCCTTTGATCCCATGGTGGAATGGGTGATTTTTTAAAGAATCTTTCTTTTTAAGACTATTATTTTTTTTATAAGATTGTATTTATTTATTTATTCATGAGAGACACAGAGAGAGGCAGGGACACAGGCAGAGGGAGAAGCAGGCTCCATGCAGGGAGCCTGACATGGGACTCGATCCCAGGTCTCCAGGATCAGGCCCTGAGCCAAGGGCAGACGCTCAACCACTGAGCCACCCGGGCTGCCCTGTCCTGAAAATTTTTAAGCCCAAATTTAATTGATGTTGGTAAGATGCAGGAAGCATCTGAATTTGTTGACTGCAAGGGGAAATGATATTTTCATAACATTTAACGGTAATAGGGTCACTAGAGATCAAGGACTGTATCCTTCACCCCCCCCCCTTTTTTTTAAATATAGTTTTTACTGAAGTTCAATTTGTACACTTCCCTTTTTAGATACCAGGTTGGGAAAGCAGGGGCCCGGACGGTCTGAGGAACGGGATGGGCGTCGGTTAGGGAACAAAACAGGATGAGAACTCCCACCTTTAGTCTAGAGCCTGTTTCGCTTCACAGCGCTGGTGGTCATCAGATTTTCTTTTTTGGAGATGCAAAACCCCAGTTTCTAATTGCATTCAGTCTCTACATGTTGGTCAGTTGTGTTTGTTTGCCTGTCTTGGTTTTAGGATCGTTAACTTAATTCTTGCCTTGCAAACACTGAAAGGCAGGTTTTCGGAGACAGAGTGAGACATTTCAGCAGTTGGGATTACAGGCGCTTGCCGAGTCTGGATTATAGGGTTTGCCGGCAGGTGTTGGCAAGCCTCCGCCGCTGGGCCAAGGCTGTCAGCCAGAGACAGCAGAAATCCCAAATGCTAGTTACCTTGATGCGTGCACTCGAGTGCAGGCGCGCGCACACCCCCGTCGTGGATTAATTTAAAGGAAAGCAAATCTCTAAGAATGCACACTGTCCCCACTGATCTAATCATCAGGTTAGTGGCCGCCTGCTTAGCCCAGAACTCGGCAGCAGGAGTCAACAAATTATAAACGTATCTGAGCCGATGCAAATTGGCTTAACAAACTGGAATCTAAATCTCTGTTCTCAATGTTAGCTGCACATGGAAATTTTTTTTTAAATCCCTGAGGGGTGAGAGTCAGGCATCAGGACTTTAGAATTTTTTTTTTTAATTTACTCATGATAGTCACAGAGAGAGAGAGAGAGAGAGGCAGAGACACAGGCAGAGGGAGAAGCAGGCTCCATGCATCAGGAGCCCGACGTGGGATTCGATCCCAGGTCTCCAGGATCGCGCCCTGGGCCAAAGGCAGGCGCTAAACTGCTGCGCCACCCAGGGATCCCCAGCATCAGGACTTTAAAAAAAAAATCTCCACGGTGAGATTAACACGCGTAGTCAAGGTTTTGTAACAGACTTCAACTCCTGCTTTGAAAAAGTAGACGGTCAATGTGGCTTCAGAATCCTGGTCTGGCAGGTTTCCTACAGCTCAACATATTTTGCTTTTACTATTTTACTCTTTATTCTTTTATTCATTAAGCCTCACAAGGCTGTGAGGAAGGTACCGTTAGCCCCATTTCACAGATGGTGAGACTGAGACGCAAGCCCATGGTGAGGTGACATATTCAGGGCACGGAGCTAGAAAGTGTCTCCGAGGGGACTGAACCCAGAAGAAAATGGGTCCATCTGTGGTAGGACTGTTCTCAACATTTATCTTGCATTAGAATCTCCTGGAGGGCTGATTAAATTAGAATTTGCTAGAGTTTCCCATTTGTCAGGGTTGCAGGGCACCTGAAAGTTTGCGTTGCTTTTCTTCTTTTTTTTCTTTTCTTTTTTCTTTTTTCTTTTCTTTTCTTGTTTCTTTTCTTTTCTTTTCTTCTTTCTTTTTTCTTTTCTTTTCTATCTTTTCTTTTCTTTTTTCTTTTCTTTTCTTTCCTTTCCTTTTATAAAAAAGATTTTAGTTATTTACTTAATAGAAGGAGAGAGCACAAGCAGGGAGCGCAGCAGGCAGAGGCAGGAGGAGAAGCGAGCAAGGAGCCCGATGTGGGACTCGATCCCAGGATCCTGAACCCATGACCTGAGCTGAAGGCAGACAGCAACCCACGGAGCCCTCCAGGAGCCCTAAGAGCTTACCTTTCTAACAAGTCCCCCAGTGCTGTTGCTGGGCTGGAGACCAGACTGAGGGTGTGGAGCTCCGCCTGTGTTGGAAAGCCTGCCAGGTGACACATGCCCACGGATGTGTGAAGCCCCCCATTCTCTAAGGTTCTTAGCTCGAGTGGCACATTAGGATCTACAGGGAAGCTTTCCAAAGCCCTGATGCCAGGCTGCACCCCAGCCCATGAGAATCTCTGGGGAGTAGGACCCAGTGCCAGCCTTTTTTAAAGCTCCCTGGGCAGCTAGGGTAGAGAGTCACTGCTTGAGGCCTGCTGTCTTAGGCACAACACTGCATCCTGCCCTCCCCGTGGAGGAGGGCTTCCGAAGCACAACATACCACAGTCACAAGGGTAATGCTGGTCGGGGTGAGCCCGGGGGATGTGTGGAAGTGTCAAATCACCAGATCGTACCCCTGAAGCTAATGCAACCCTGTAGGTTAACTTACTGCAATTAGAATAAAAATTAAAGAAAAAAAAAAAACAAGAATAGTGCTGGGATCATTTCTCTGTCACCTGAGAGGCCATATATGAGTCCCACTCCCTCAGGCTCCAAGATGAGGCCTCCTCCAGAGGAGAATGCTTCTCCCTCAGTGCTTACGTGCTATCATTTCCAAATCTTAATCTCCACTTTCAAACTGTAGGATCTGGGCAGCTGGGTCCCGGCGGATGTGTGGCCCGGTGGGCTCCTGGCCAGCCATCGCACGTGAGGCGTGCTCCCCCACCCCAGAGGGCCTGGGCCCGGGGCCATCTCTGGTCCGGGTATCTCCGAAGACTCAGTGTGAGCTGGCTGTGCAGCGGAGCCACCCAAGCCAAGGGATCGCCTGAGGGAAAGGGACTGAAGGGGGCAGAGGGCGTCCAGATTGTACCCTGTTGGTGTGTGACGGCCGTTTGTCCTGACGGGTCCTTGTCCCCCAGAGCGCGCACTGTTCTCATGGAGTAGAATCTGGTGGCAAACAGGACAAAATAGGGCAGGTATTTTAATTCATGTTTTACAGATGGGTGAAAAGGCTCTGAAATTTTTCAACCTTTCTGTCCCTACATGTGGCATTCTGTGTCATTTCTTCAGAGCCATCTGCCAGTTCTCTCTTTCATGTAGCCATCCGTCTCATCCTCTGCTTAATGCACCACCCAGTCTGTGCTTTCGACACTTTTGTCATTTCTTAACGTTGTGTTTGGTCTTTAACCCAAATCTATCTGTTCGTTTCCGATGATCCCATGCTGCTCGCTAAGTTCTTCCTACTTTGCATCATTTCGTTTTTAAAATTAGAGTATTTTCTGCGGAGTTATTTTCTCTTCTGAAAGGGATCCTTCTACCATCTAGTGTCCCGAGCAGTCTGCATCTATAGATGGTTACTTCTGCCGAGTTTCATCCATTGCGGTTTGTTTCTCATTTGTTTGTGAATATTGAGTTAGTGTGTGAATAATTCTCTCAGGGTCCAGTTTAAGGTATTGGTCTTTATAAAAAATCCGCACCCCCCGCCCCCGCGCCCCGTAGGCTCAAGGCTCAATCTCCAATTTCTGTTCTAATATTTCATTGCTCTCAGGGCAACCTTGTTCTTCCCTGGGGCTTACCCCAAACACTGATGGTTTTAGCTCACTCTTATTTTCTTAAAGGTTTTATTTATTTATTCATGAGAGAAGCAGATACATAGGCAGAGGGAGAAGCAGGCTCCATGCAGGGATCCCAATGCAGGACTCGATCCTGGGACTGTGGGATCATGACCTGAGATGAAGGCAGGCACTTAACCACTGAGCCACCCAGGTGTCCTTAGCTCACTCTTTAAAAAAGAATTTCCTTATTCTTTGTAAGTTCAGAAAAAAAAAAGTTTTATAAAGGATTTACTTGTATGGTAGTGGGAAGACTCTTGAGATATCGAGTCTTTATGTTACAAAAGGCACTTTTCCACATAATCTTCAAAATAATTACATCATTTAAACATAAAGCAAGAGAATATATATATATTTTTCAAATATTCATAGGCACAAGTTCCCCAAAATCAGGTTTGGATTGACTATGCAGATGCCAGCAATTGAGACTCCGCTTTTTCAACAACGATAGCTTCTTAAATGATGGTTTAACACAATTGTCTTGAAATGGTTGGGAAGAGATTTTAAAATCGCAGTGCTCTTGTTATTGGCATATAACGTTGCAGCGCTCTTTTTAGTGGCATTTAAAATTGTAATGCTCTTGTTGGTGCTGTTTCTTCACATGTTTCATCTCCAAGGAAGAGTTCATTTATGGGTCATGGAGACAACTAGGTTGTATGAAACCTTAGAAAAGCAAAGGGTTTACATATTCTATCTTCTGAGAGCCTCATTTTTCAATTGTTTTCACTCTCCTGTAACTTGTCCACTGCAGCCGATAGAATAAGGGCTCAGAGCATCTTCTTAATTAAAAGTGAGTAACAGGCCCCAACAACAACAACAACAAAAAGCAGTAGGCCAATGTCAACTTCTGGGTTTGATATTGTCCTATAGTGAAGCATAAGATGTTCCACTGGAGGAAGCTACGTCCACACGCACAGGATCTCCCCGTACTCGATTTTTGTGAATTTTTGTGAATTGATCGTTATCTAAAATAAAAAGTTAAACAAAAATATAGCAGACTGGAAACTAGACTAAGGCCTAGGAGGCAAGGGCGTGTGAAGGAAGATGTTGTGCCTCTCTTTGACCAGGCCTTAAAAGAGTGGGAAATAGGGACTCTGCGGCACACTCATGGTTTATCCTAGTTCTCCAAAGGCACCTGGGCCAGAGCCCTAACTAGGCCTAACAAACTTCATCTGCCTGCTGTGAGATCCCTGAGTGACCATGCTGGGGGACAAGCCCCTGGATGCGAGTGTAGGAAACCAGTCGTCTCCTTGGAGACCCGACTAATGGCTCCCTTCAAATGTTATGTTGATAGTTATTAAAGGCACCATGTTTACAAATAAACACCCTAAATTAGCACCACGGGGAAAAATGAACTCCATAGATTCCATTAAAAAAAAAAAAAAAGAGGAAACATGCCTTTTAAAGGAGATTGTTCAAAATTCTAAGGGGGTAAAGGAGGATCTGTTTTTAACCAGACTGAGAACACTAACATTCGTAAACACTCCCATTGCTGTGGTTCTGATTAATTGCAATGTACGCTCATATTATGAATAATCATTTTCGATACAGTAGTAAGACATTTGACAGGAAAATTGCAAATAAGGAGGTGTCTCTCTGTGATTCTTGAGCTGTATTAATATTTTAAGTCAATTAACAGCTTAATGGATAGGGAGGGAGAAGGGAACAAACTAATTGAGCTTTAGCAAGCAACTTGAACATTCTCCACTACTCACTATTTTACATTTTGCAGAATTTCCATTTGTATTAATAACTTATTACTTCTATTAAACATGCATTTTCCCCAAAGCCTAATGTTTCTTCAGCGGAGACCAATTAACTGGGACAGTCTTTTCTTAGCTAGCCAATTATTTTAATTATTAGAATTTTTTAAAAATGTGCTTGCTTTGCATAGGTTTGACCAGTTGAACTTGGCCCCAAATGCACTGACTTTGTACTTTGTACGGTAGAAGGTGGAAGGTTTTTGGTGAATATGTGGACGCCAAAAAGAACTTTGAGAGGTTTGGGGTTCTGCAGAGCAGTAGACTAACAATCTTGTGTCAATACTCTATCGCCTTTCATGCCCCTCTCGACCTTTAAGTTGGTGCCTTTCCAATCCAGCCAGTCCTCTATTAATTAATTCTGCTTCCTTGTTCTCTTTGTAAAGAACCATGACTTTGAAGGATGAGCAGGCAATTACTGAAACTAAGGAGGAGTTATACTGGAGTAAGCCAGGCTCTATTATGACAAAACTTGGGGATTTGCTCCCTTATGCTTTCGGGGACTGGTACTCAAAGGTAGGGAAGCTCCTATTTTAGGAGCGTTGAAGAGTTAAAGGCAAAAACAATAAAAAAGCACTTGATTGATCAGACCTCCCTAGGAGTGAAGAATGCTTAACCTAAAACAATGAGAAGCACCATAGAGATGGAGTTTGTTGGGGGTGGGACATCGAGTGGCCAGTGCCCTCCTGGCAATGCCGGGAAGCCAGTCATTTTTATAGAAATGATGGGCCTTCCTGGAAAGGCAGGCAAAAAGTCATTTCCAACTTGCAGAAACACACCGAACACAAGGTTTCAAGGAAAATAAAGACCAGCAACGATGGCGAAATAGGAATACAGGAATAAAGTAAGAAAATGAGTTAGCAGATTGGTGGGATGAGAGAAATAACAAGAATCAGAAAGGAAGAGGTAAAAATCAGCCTATTGAAATGTAGAGCAAGGAAAGCAAACACCCCGCATCTGTACTACTTTTGCTGGTGCTCAGGGTACTTAGAAAGGACGTGACCAAACACAGTCGTGCTCAGCACAACGTCTCCCACATAACAGACTGAAACAGAGTGAAAAATGGTGTTAGATTAATTAGAAAAGGAGCCCAGGGGACTGACGTGGCTCTGATTACCTCAGCACCTCACATAAGCAAACCGAGGCCTAAGCCTATCAGTGTCTCAGGGTTAGGAAATCAAAAACCTAAGAGCCACCAGTCACGAAGAGCCAACTGAGCTTTTCCAAATAAGGCAACTGCTTAAACTGTAGCCAATCAATAACTGCTTTGCTTTGCTCCGGAGTCTCCCATAAAAGTCTTGCTCTACATCTCCTGTTGGTGGTGGACCAGGCCTAACCACTTCGGGCTTGATGCTGCCCTCCTGGAATAGATTTTCACTCAAAGAAGCTTAACATTTTTAACATGCCTCACTTGATCTTTTAGCAGTAGAGACAACAGGATACTCAAAAGGGGCAAAAGAAAGAAATTGAAATTGTGAAATTGTGATCCCAGAGCTCCAGCAGGCTCTGGAGCCCCTCATTCATCTGCTGATTCATTCTTAGGCTAATTGCATTCTTCTTCAACAGCCTACTCCTTCATTCTGCAAACCACGCCTCACTAAGGAGGAAAGAGTGGTCAAAATCCCAATCATCTTCATACAGGTCTACTGTAGTTTGGTTTCATCAGAAAGCAGAGCCTGAGCAAACGCTCACAGGCTGCTTCCTTCTTCAGCACGAATGCAATCCCTGGAAGTAGGAACGAGGCGTGTAGGTGTGCAGAGGGGAGGAGGGGGTGCCAACCCTGCAATGTGGTAGTGAGCTGGATGCTGTTTGGTACCAAGGGTGACTGATTGCCAGTCTCACCCAACAGTCTTCTGAAGCACTAAGAATGGCTGTGCCTCAAGGGGGGGACAAGGGGTTGTGGTGAAGAAAGGAGAATTTGGATCCCGGCTCTTGTCTCCCGTTGGCCAAAGGTTTCCTTCACAGGTGCACAGATGCTAGTTAATAGCCAGGTGGACTTGCAAAGGCCTGGGGAACCTGAGGCATCTCTCCTCAAGCAATAAAGTAGCTTCATAGCAGTGATCTGGGAGGTGCAGGGCAGTGGGGAGCCTCCTGGCCCCACAGGAGGCACGCTGTGGTCAGGTTGCCCCCCAAAACTTGGTTGTCGTGATGGTGGGTGACTCACTGGCCAATGGCATAGGTGAGGCCAAGAAGATCTGAAGGTGTCTAATACTTGGTCCTTGGAGACACTCATCACTGCTCATGTCCAATGTAACTGTATTTGCAAATCGGGTTATAGTGTTTTATCCACCTTGTGCCTTTTGTGTCCTCACTTTCTTTTTGTTACGTGACCTTAATTGCACGCAGGACCATAACTTAGGGCTTGTCTTACAAACACTTAAAATTTTCTCAGCCAAGATCCTCTCATTAGCATCCAGGAAATAAATAATCGGCCCCTGGTGCTTGCTCGAGTCCTCTCTCAGTCATGTTCTATCAAGCCTGGCCCGTCGTTACGGAACATTTATCCTGTGCCCGGCACCGGGATATGTGCTTTTCGTGCATCATTTTACTTAATCTTCCCTGGGAGGTAAGAATCCCTATAACCGCTTTACAGGTAGGGAATCTGAGGATCAGAGAGATGAAGTTACTTGCCCACGAAAGGTCCCGTAATGAGGGGAAGAAACAGAATATCACCCACGTCTGACCCTAAAGCCCTGGAGCTCACACCTTGAGCCACTACGCCAGGGCCTCTCCGCGTGGTCCCGCACCTCCTGATAACTTGCTGCTCCCGATTCTAAAACCTGGGATGAGGCCCGGAGCCGCGTATTTTAATAAACTCCCTGAGAATCCTGACATAGGCTGATGCTTAAGAACTGCTTTATGAGGGGAAAGGAGAAAAAATGGGTGGGAAATATCAGAAAGGGAGACAGAACATGAGAGACTCCTAACTCTGGGAAACGAACTAGGGGTGGTGGAAGGGGCGGGGGGTGGGAGTGAGGCACTGAGGTGGGCACTTGACGGGATGAGCACTGTGTGTTATTCTATATGTTGGCAAATTGAACACCAATAAAAAATAAATTTATATATATATAAAAAAAAGAACTGCTTTATGCTGCTCTGCTCCCTACAGTTTCATACTTGGTGTAGGATAAACATACATCATCCAGTGTCCCATTCATTTTTATTCTGATTACTTCAAATTATCCTCAATCTTGACATTGATTTTTTTTTTTTTTCCTTAGACTAATTTGAGTTTCTGGAAAGGGAAAGGAGAAAAACAAAAAAACCAAAACCCAAACGCTGAAAGAAGAACCTGATGTTCTTCACTGTGGATTACTTTTTGAAGCGGTGTTAAGCAGACCATCAATTATTCTGAGTAGAAAACCGAAGGACAAACCAACATTCAAATTATTTTTATTGCATTTCATGGTCTTGCTGGAATCGTACCCTTTACTGATTAGTTGAGATAAAAGGGGAGATGGAGGTTAGTGGAAATTAGTGAGCTTCGAAAACCTTTTTTAAAGACGGTGAAGATACCTTCCTTCTGCATGCGAGCCCATTGCTTAAGAGGCAGATACTTGAGATAATAATCTTTTTATCTCACTAATTAAACATAAAGCTCGGCTGAAAGTGCTTTGGAGACGTGTGTCCTCATCAGCGGGGCTTGGCCCCCGTGGCAGTGTTTTAATTCAAGAAGGCCTAATTTAATTAGCACCCTGCCACTGGGTCGGCTGCTGTGTTGCCTTGGACCTCTGGCCTGGGGAGAGGTGTGCAACCCCTGCTCTTCTTATTTCTAGTTAGCCTCATAAAAGGTAGGATGTCCAAGGAGGGAGAGGAACTTTGCTTCTCCATCATGTTTTGCATCTGGTGCTAACTGAGCCGAAGGTCCTGGACCACAGTCTGTTATTGTGGCGGCTGAGCGTTCGGCGGATCCTGGGGAAGGGATTGCAAGTGTCCACTGGCTCCTCTTTGCCCTGGTGGCTCTTGAAATATGGAAGGGAACCGATGAGGGGGAGCTCTCCAGGATGCAAGCTCGAGTGACCACATGGATGCACAACTAGGAAGGAGGAAGGCATTCGGATCCTGCTGGCGACGGCCGCTCTCTCTCCTTGCCTCCCCTGCCCAGTGTGCTAATGAGGAGAGGAAAATGTGAAACTCCTTGGCTTCCCTAATTGCCGTGCTTTGCCCTCCTAACTTTTTTGTTCCTGCTTATCATGGGGAGAGTCTTGCTCCTGTCAATCATTTCTGGCTCAGTCTGCCTAGAAAATAACAATGTGGTTTTTTTTTTAAATTTTTTAAATTTTTTTATTTTTTTGGAGCCTTGAGATTATTCCAGCCCCTTCTTTTCCATAATTAAAACAGGGAAAAAAATGATGATGATTATATTTTTGGTTTTACTTTGCAATAATGAGCCACAGCAATCAGAAAAGGTTTGTGTTTCTGGTCCCTGAAACTAACTTTCCCCGGGCTAATTCCCAAATTTTCTCCAGGACTGCAGGACTGCAGATTTGTGTGCTTTTACCATGATCCTGGCTGGTGGACATTTGCTACTTTTCCTCCACACAACGGAGGCAGGTACTGGGTAGTGAACAAATCGTGGATACTAGTGCGAGGCAAACCTAGCTTTGAAACTTGGTTCCATTCTATGCTCGCTCAGATTCATTACCCACTTGAGCAAGCAAGAAAAAAAAAATTTCTCCCTTTCCAGAATTATTTGGAGAACTCAGTGGCATAATTGCATTTAAATTCACCTAAAACAGTTCCTGCCACATAATGGGTGTTCGATACACGTTTTCTTGCTATTTTTACTTAGCATCCCTCTTGTGGGGGGAATGCTTTTCGGTTCTTGTATTTGATTTAAAGGATTTGATTTCTCTTCTGATTTGATTTCGGGTATAAGTAAGTCATCGCCAAGGAAGACAAGCCTAAGGGTGCTGGATCTCGGCTCACTCTGCCTTAGAAGTGTCAGCTCAGAAGACGGCTGTTTGCAGAGGTGGGGTTTTAGGGACATTGATGGTTATTTTCACATGAGAGAAGACCGTCTCCACCCTTCCTATGCCCCCGTCTTGTACTACAGCTCTTCGGCTGCGTGGCGCTATAACAGTAATGATCAAGAACATTTGGGCAGCCCGGTGGCTCAGTGGTTTAGCGCCGCCTTCAGCCCAGGGCGTGAGCCTGGAGACCGGGGATCGAGTCCCACATCGGGCTCCCTGCATGGAGCCTGCTTCTCCCTCTGCCTGTGTCTCTACCTCTTTCTCTCTCTGTGTGTGTGTGTCTCTCATGAACAAATAAACAAAATCTTAAAAAAAAAAAGTGGCATACCTTTCTCATTAAAAAAAACAAAACAAAACAAAATTTACAACAATACCAGCTATTGTGTGCCAGGAACTCTACAATGAGCTTTATAGGATTTGTAATTCTGAGAGTAACGCTACAAGAGAAATGCTATTACTACCATCTTACAGAAAATAACCTGGAGCTCAGGTAGGTTAAGTGACTTGCCCAAGGTCACGCAGTTCCTGTAGGAGGTCTGAGTGAGTCCAAAGTCAGTGGTCACTGTTTTAGGGCAAGAAGGAAGGAAGAGAGGAAGGAAAGGAGGAAGGAAGGAAGGAAAGAAGGAAGAAAGGAAGGAAGGAAGGAAGGAGGGAGGAAAGGAGGGAGGGAAGGAAGGAAGGAAAGTTAGGGACCAAGAGAGGGAAAGAAAGAAGTCAAGGCTTTCCTTTCAGATGGATTATCTAGCACTAGCCTTTTCTCCTACCGCCAGCACCCATTTTTTTTTCCCTCTTTCCCAGGGAAATGTCAGCTTTGGAAATAATTTAACCCAAATAATCACTCTGTTGGAATAACTCTCTCCTGGTGCTGCTGTAATTTGGCTTACAATTATAGCTAATTGAACATCTTCGAAGTGAGCTCAGTGCTGCACGCGCACAGAAAAAAATGTAATGTGCTAAGCATGCAAAAACATGATCACAGAAGTTCGTTTTTACCAGCAGAAAAAGAAAGCAATTAGCGAGACATTTTTCAGCAAGGAGAAAAGACACACAGGCGCGCACACGAAAACCTCCTGATCTCAAGACAAACTCCAAGATGATCCTTAGGCCCCATTAGAGGTGCAGGAACACCAAGGGTTTGTGAGCTACAGGTTGGCATCTGTGAAAAGGTTCCCCTTCTCAGGAATCAAGACACATTAGTCTCATTATTTGCAGATCCTCGACAAGACGAGAGCCAGAGGGAAGCGGTAACCTAAGGAGATACATGGTGGAGAGCGAAGGTCGTTAATTAAAGGAAACAAAGAGAGGGAGCCTCACGTATTTTTTCTAGAAAATCCCCCTCTCGAGGAGTGTTTCAAGAGGAAACTGTCCTTCCTCCGGATATGATCTCCGGTCCACGGGAAACCGGGAGGATGCCCGCTTTACCCCAGCCCGGGCCTGATCACACATGCAATCGGCATCACGCCTACCTACCATGAATCTTTTAGTTAAAAGTAGATATTCACTTATTTTTATTTTTTTTTTAGCTTTCTTAAGATATTCCTTTCAACTCATAAAAGGGTTAAGGCCTGAAGAACCCCAGGTTGGGTGCTGGCTCATTCCCTCAAGCAGCCCCAGCAGAGGCCTAGAGAGAGGGAGAAAGCCCTAGAGACAGGTGCTCTTTGGCCAGCCCCTTGCCAGAAGGCTTTATACCTGCACGGCCACTGCAGGCTCCTTGTTTCTGCTTCTTAGAAGGACCCTTGGCAACCTGCTAGGTGGGAAAGAGCAGCTATGACGCCAGAATAATGAGGTGGGGAAGCGAGAGGCCGGGGGAGAAGAAGAGTGAAGCTAAGTGGAGGTGTCACGCGTTGGGTCTGCTGGGCTGGCACTGGGCTACCCCCCCGCTGCTCAGAGGACCTTCGACTTTGGAACCACAGGTCCTAAGAAAAGGCTCAGAAGCGTTTTATTTTTTTATTTATTTTTCTTTTTATTTTTTTGAAGCGTTTTAGAGGTGAGGCTGTTTGTCCTGATAGAAAGTGCCCTCAAGAAACCTAATTTCCAATCAGTAGGGGGGAGAAGGGAGGATGGGGGTCGCAGGGGAAGCTCACCAGAGGCCTGAATGGAGCAATCAGCACTTGCCCATTCCCTTGCCCTTGCATACGAGCCCGTATCACTCAGGACGAGAAAGCAGATTTGCCTAAGTCCAGTCCACGCCGGGTTCAATATTCCATCATTGCTCTTCAGGTCCTCAGTTGTCCTCTCAGGGTTTAGAGCAGTGGTTCTCGAGCTGGGGGCAGTTTTGCCCCGCCCCCCCGCCCCTGGGCACATTTAGAAATGTCTGGAGACTCTCCAGGGGGGCTGTGCCTGGCATGTGGGCGCAGAAGCCAGGAAGCTGTAAACATCCCCCTGAGCCCAGGACGGCGCCCACGAAGGTGGTCACCACCCCCAGCACATCGGCAGTGCTGAGATCTAGAAACTCTGACTTACAGGCTACCCCGTACCCCATCTTCCTTTACTAATTTTTTTTTTCTCTTAAGGAGGTGAAAAGCAGTAATTATCACACTGATTTTTCTTGGTTTCCTGCCTGTCTTTTTTTTTTTTTCCCCAAGTCTGCATTTCAATGGCAAAACTTTTGTTTGGTGGAAGTGATCCTGTCTTCCCGGTTGGAATGAGCGTAGAGAGCAGATCCCCGCCCCCCCCCAACTCTCTCTGTAGGTAACCTCCACCGCCCCCCCCCCCCCCCCCCGCCGCCGACATGCGGCTTGAACTCACAGCCCTGAGATTGAGGGTCACAGGATTCGCTGACTGAGCCAGCCAGGCGCCCCCAGATCGCTCATTTTTCGGAGGCCACTGGTGCCTCGGACAGCCTCCCCACGCCCTGCGCCAGACTCTGGTTCGCACAGCGGGTTTGCACTCGTGGGCCCGTGTCCTTACCTGAACCGATGGCATTTATGACACCTTGGTGCTAACAGCGACAAGGCCCCTAAACAAAGCACAGGGCGCTCGGCGTCATGTACGGGGAGGCTGAATGACTGAGCCCAACATTTTGCAAGTGTCCTGACCTGAAGGTCATCACCGACACGTCATAAAGAAGGTGTAGGCAGAAGACGGCTTGTTGGAATGACAGGTGCTTCTGGATCCCTTTTGTGGGCCAACAAAGAACCTTTAATCACAGAGCTGGGTGCTGGAGGTGACATAATAAGATGGGAAAATGAATAATATCCAAAAAAAAAAAAAATCACATCAAACCCACAGTTCTCAAACACAAGTCCACAGAACAACGTGGCAAGTGCCCACCATGGACTCGGGCCCCATCCCCAAGCAACGATACCGATTTGTTCTTTCAGTTACAAAATCCAAACCAATTCTTTAAGGACCTTCCAGGTCCTGGTTCTTCCAGGTCTTGTGTGTCATTCCGTAGCCACAAAGCCAGAGCCCGAGTTGCGGTGGGGAATTAAACAGGACCAGAATGAACAATAATGAGGAGACCTTGGAGGGTAAAACATTATAATGGAACGCGAGCCTGCCTGGTTGGGAGGGAGAGTGGCCGTAGGTCCGGGGAGAGCGTCCGTAGGTCCGGGGAGAGCGTCCGTAGGTCCTCGCCGCACGCGGTCAGCCGCTGTCCTCGCAGCGGCCTCTACTCCGGCAGGAATGAAGCTGCATCGGGCTCATGGGGTCGGACACGTAGCCTGCATCAGAGTAGACACCCGCTGTCACCTACCGGCCCGTGTCCATCCTGCCCTTCTCCCCCCCACCCCCCAGTGCCCCACAGAGCTTCTCCCAGCTCCCGGAACACTCTGGGAAGACTTGCTGGCAGCGGCTGTGGAACGGACACAAAATGCAACATGCAAACCAGAGAGCTGAGACCAGAGGACCGCGGAGGGCGGGGGTGTGATGTGCACCCCAGTGGGCCATAGCAGGGGACGGTTCGAGAAGGTGGTGGGTCGCGGTGGCGAGAACCATGGGCTTCCCTGTCAGGCAAGTCTGGGTTTAAACCCTGGCTCCTCTACTTACTGGTTCTGTGGTTTGTGTCCACTTAACCTTTCTAGGCCTCAGTGTCTTCATCTGCAAAAAGGATCCCTGATCCAGAAGGTTGGGAACGTGAGACAGACCATCCCTAGGGTGCATGACACGGCTGGGGCGAAGCGGAGAAGGGGGGCTGGCATCGAGGACAGGGAAAGAGCCGCTCTCTATGGCAGGTGGCCTCTGGTGAGGCCTTGTTTTGTTTTTGCTCCCTGAGCACCCGGGCCTTGAGTGCACCTCCATGCTTAGGCCTCGATACCAGCGGGATTCGATGCTCATTGAAGCCACGGCCCCGGCTGAGCCCAAGAAGGCAGCCCGAGGCCCAGGCCCAGGCCCAGGCCGCTGTCTTAGAGACCGCGGGCCGGGCGGCACCCGTTCCTCTGATGGCTGGCTGCGTTCTCAGAACGAGGGAGGGAGGCGGGCCCAGGTCACATGGGAGCAGGTGTCATGGGGGGGGGGAGCCGAGGCGGGGAGCCGAGGGGAGGGGAGGGGGGCCCAGGTCACATGGGAGCAGGTGCCATGGGGGGAGGGGGGGAGCCGAGGGAAGGGGAGGCAGGCCCAGGGCACATGGGAATAGGTGCCACGGGGGGTGGGGGGGAGCCGAGGGGAGGGGAGGCAGGCACAGGGCACATGGGAACAGGTGCCACGGGGGGTGGGGGGGAGCCGAGGGGAGGGGAGGTGGGCCCAGGGCACATAGGAGCAGGTGCCATGGGGTGATGGGGGGAGCTGAGGGGAGGGGAGGTGGGCCCAGGGCACATAGGAGCAGGTGCTGCGGGGGGGCGGGGAGCCAGGGGTGGCAGGATACAGAGCGCTGAATCCCAATTTGGGGAGGCTTCTGTGGAAGTCTGAGGGGTCAGGCCCAGCGTTTTGTGGCCTGCAGCCTGACCCCGCACCTGGTCTCAGGCTGCAGGTGTTCGGCGCCGCGCTTAGGCTCCTCATCCACCTGCTAGGGCAGCAGGTGGTGCAGGGCCCCGGTGCCCCTCTGCCTGTCCCCGGGGCATCGGGGGTCCCCACAGGGAGGCCTTGTTCCCCGGCGTGGGTGGCTGTCCTCCGGGGCTGGCCCATGGGGGGGTGATGTTTTTTATTGGCGCGTCGTTGCCAGAAGGGCCGGCACCTGTGTGGCCCCCCCACTTAGGAGGGACCCAAGAGAAATCGGACCACAGGCTTCCAGAAAAGCCTGAGCCGTGGGCGCCCGCCTTGTTACTTGAGGGTGAGAGGCCTGTGGTAGAGAGAAAGTCGGGGTGTATGTAGTTCCATCTCCCTCCTCTAGCCCTGCTCTGGGTGGGGGGGACAATTCCCCAAGGAGCTGTTTTGCCCCAGTTGGCTAATGCCATGAGAATGGAGAGCAATGGAAAGTTCTGCCTTGACCCCTGGGACATTCCTAGGGGGAGATGGAGCTGTATCTCCTTTGCCTGTGGGGCCCGCCCTGCATCCTAACACCCGAGTGTTCTCTTCCACCCCTGGGACCCAGGGGCACAAGCGGAGGGAACCCCAGCTTCACTGCATCACCCCCGTCTCCTCCCTCTTGGGGAGTTCTGCTCCGGGTCTTAGTCCTCCAAGAAACAAGATCGATAACGAAATGCTTCATCTTGCAATGCTCCGTCCACCATGAAAGGAAAGACTTTTGGTCAAAGCACATGTTTCAAGGGATGCCCTATATATCGTGGCTATGTGGTCGCATCATCTGCAAAGGTCTGGAAAAACGGAATTGTCTCTATAAAAAAAAAAAAATGTGATGCTGTGACACCCAGAGCATATGTCCCCCCAACCCGGGCTGAGGGACTGGCCATAGATTATGTTGTTAAGCTGATGATGCAAGGCACTCGACTGCATTCTAGACACATCCTGGGAGTCAGAGCACAAAGTTTCCCTTCTTTAATGTCTCCCAAGTAGTTTGCCTGCATTTAGCCAGAACAATTTTTTTTTCTTCATTTCTTAAAGGCTCTCGAATGCCTTAGGTAATAACACTCGGCAAAATGAAGGGCATTGGTGGGGATCCCGAAGCTGAGGGCTTGCAGGGTCTATTGCCAGCTGAATCAGAGACCTGGAAACCCATCATCCAATTTATTCTTCCCCAAACCCCGGTTCTTGTAATAAATCTGATCTCTTCAACTGACATACATTTTTCTTTTTTCAGTTCTCCATATTGTCAAGGCAAGTTCTCATGAATAAATGAGCCCATTGTGCTAAAATTCCAATTAAATATAGAGCCTCTCAGGCTTAGAGGTTGGAAAAAGGACATTACAGGCCGAGCACATTAATATGGCAGCTGGTGCTAAGGGCGATTACCCATCCTCTGGCTTCCAGGGGCCTGCACAGAACTGTGTCAACTCTTTCCAAGAGTTTTCTTAATTCCTTTTAAAGTAGTCCTGTGCGAAACGGACGCCATCCGTGGTACCTTCACCTCTGCTGCAGCTTGTGGAGGGGGTGGCTGGGTTTACGTTGTACCCTTGAAACACGTTGTACGTGTTTCCTTGGGGGAAGAGCTTCCCCCCAGCAGGTGATGTCATTGCAGAAACTCATCTCCTGTTTCTCTCCTCCCCACGTACCTGCGATGAACTCAGCAAGGTGGCGACAGGGGGTTCGGAGCATCACAAGGTGCAGCCGATTGTTTGCACGAAGGAGAGTTGTACCTTTTTCCACATGTGCACACACTCTGCTACGCTTGTACGAGCACAGCCTTAGGCACACACGTTATTAAACTCAATGGTAAATGCAGAGTTTTGTGAGACTTAAGATCGAAGGTCGTACTTTTATAATATAGTAGTTTTTAAGCACCTGTCATTTCTAGTTATTATATGAAACAAAACCCTTTCTCCCTTGTTATCAGATAAATAATGTCAGCTTCCTAGGGGCGGTTCCCTTAATCAGCCTGAAGGTGACAAATTCTCACCGTATTTGTCAACGGGCGAGGACTGGAGACCTCTCTTCATCTCCTCCAAAGACAGGCCTTGAGAGGAACACGGCCCGGCGCTGCAAAATCCACGACACACATGATTTCACACTAGGAAAAGCACAGTGGCGGTCTGCTAATCACATCTCTATAAAACACAATCTATTCACTCAGCAGAGGTCCCAGAAAACTGACAAAGTGATACAAAGGTGTTTTTATGCTACAAGTGACTAGCTGGGAAAGAGCTCCCAATTAGTTGGAGTAAGTCCGATCCAGGTGTGAGTCCTGGCTCTTCCAGGTAGGCTCCAAAAGTCCTGGCCCCCTTTCTCAGCCTCAGTTTATTCATCTCTAAAATGGGTAAAGTACATCAATAATCTCCAGTTTGTTTTGATGATGATTAAATGTACCAAAAAGGAGCGTTGACTCGAAAACCTGAGTTAATACCATTGTAGGCCTTACTTAAAAGGAACTAACACATCCAGAACACTATTATCTCGGTAATAATCACTACCGAGAAACCACACGCCAAGAGATATCGCTAATATTACACTGCTGAGATGGTGATGAGAGTATCTATTGCGTGATCCCTATGTATCAAGCATTGCCCTCTCTCATCTCGCTTAATCGTTACCATTACCAAATCCTGTCTGTCATTTTACAGGTAAGAAAACTGAGGCTGGAGCAATTAAGTAACTTGTCACACAGGTTTATAGTTGCATAAACCATATGCAACCATAGGTGGTTGGCTCATCTACGGTTCAGACCCAAGGCTTTCAGGTTCCAAACCCTGTGTGCTTATGCACCGTTCAAGCGGGAAGTCCTTCCTGGTTCCCGACCCTCATGAATCCTGCTCTTCTTCCAACTTCTCCTAGTCTTTAACCACCCTGGTTAGTGGGGTTGCTTCCTTTTTTACCTCTTCAGGCTCAAAACCGGAAGCCACCTAAACCCTCACCCTAATATCGAATCACATCTGTCAGTTCATTATGTAGGTGTGGCCTCTCTCATGTCCCCGTCTCTCACCCGCACCTGAGCATCCTCCAGGAGGCTGCCCTAGTCACCCCTGGTACCGGCCTCACTGTGCGCACAGCAGAACTCTTACCTCCCCCGTCCCAAGCCAGTGCTCTCCTTCTCAGTCGCCAGCACCACAGCATTTAGTCACTGCGGCCAACAATTTTAGAGTCACCCTTGGTGTCTGGTTCTCTCAATTCAAATCTCTTTAGCTCTGCCTCCAAAACGTAACCCTAATCAGCTCACCCCCTCTTGACTTTCAAGATCTAGGCCATGTCATCTCTTTCTTGTTGGGGCCCCTGCGACTTGCCTCCTCCATCGTCCTGCTTTTACCCCCTTCCCCTTATAACCCATTCTCCATCTATTACCCAGAGAGATCTTTTCACAGTAGAAAGCCGATTTAGCCATTTGCCTACTTAAAACCTCCCCATGGCCTCCCAGTTCACCGAGAGTAAAACGTACTCTAATGCTCTACCCTCACCTCCAAGGCCCTGGGTCTGACTACCTCAACCTCAACTGGTACCCTGTCCCCATCTTCTGCTAAGCACTTCCTTCTGTCCCTTGAGCCTTCCGAGCTCTTTCCTAATCCAGAGATTTTTGCATTTGTTAACTTGGCTTGGACTAAACTTCTTAATAAAATTGAATCCCGTTTCTCTGAGCCCTTGGCCCTGCCTTCACCCAAGCCTGGATCCCCCCGGCATTCAGACCTTGCTTATAACATCCTTCCTCAGAGAGGCCTTCCCTCACCACCACTCCCTGGCTTATTATCACTGTGTAGCTCATCACAACAATGTACTTCTTTCTTTTAGAACTACATAAAATTAAAAAAAAAAAAAGAACTACATAAAATCACCTTATCTATTTACTTACATATGCCTTCATGCAATGAGGTTGGAAACCTTGTCTATCTTATCTCCCTTACTCCCTGCTATATACTCAACACTGGTGCCTGGTACATAGGAGAAGCTCAAAAAAAAAAATATATATATATAGTTTGAACAATTTTTTTTTAATTTTTTATTTATTTATGATAGTCACAGAGAGAGAGAGAGAGAGGCAGAGACACAGGCGGAGGGAGAAGCAGGCTCCATGCACCGGGAGCCTGATGTGGGATTCGATCCCGAGTCTCCAGGATCGCGCCCTGGGCCAAAGGCAGGCGCCAAACCGCTGCGCCACCCAGGGATCCCTAGTTTGAACAATTTAATTAATTAACAGGTCCTTAAAAAATGTCTATCTCTTAAGTCACTCAATTCTCCCCTCCACAAGGTCTTCTGGTGACAAAAATCCTACCAGGACACTCCCCTGTTCCCCACTGCAGTTCCTTAGGCCAAGGGTCCAAACTCTCTGCGGTCCACACCTACCTGTGTTCTGTGTGTATCTTATGTTCTACAATTCCTCAGCATCGTTTCCCCCCAAGTTCAAGCCGCACTAATAGACTTTGGATTTTCCAAAATATCTTGAATTTTCCTTCTTCCGTAGTTGTGACTGAGCTGCTCCCACTACTTGAATCCACTCTGGGACATCTTTATCCTTGAGGGGAAGCAATAAGAAGGAACATTCTAGTGCCAGAGTCCTTGAATTTGAATCCTGACTCTATTACTTACTAGCGATGGCCCCGGGCCTAAATTAATTAACTGTTCTTTACCTCTGTTTATGCAACTGTAAAATAGGAATTATAACCAAACTTGGCTTATAAGGTGAATCAGGGGAACTAAAGAATTTACTAAGTTTAAAATACTTTGAAAAGTGTTGGCCCTCAGTAAATCTTACCTACTTTCATTATGCGTCAAGGTCCAACTCAAAGGCAATATTTCCTCAGAGTCTTCTTGGAAACTGCACTCGGAATTTCATACCCCCTAGTACTCCGTACTTCTAATACAGTGTTTGTCGGAGTCTGCCTTGGTGTAGCATGATCTGTCTCTGTTTACTAGTAAACCACACTAAACAGAATATTCCTGGAGGTCAGAGACCCTGTCTGACATCTGTGGGCTTAGCCTGTACTTTGTAAATAGTTAAAACAATTAAAGTGCATAAAATAAAGTTATTACAAAAAGTTCATTTGGAGAAGTTAGATTTTTCTTAATTCTTTTTTAAAATATTTTATTTATTTATCCATGAGAGACACACAGAGAGAGAGAGAGAAGAGAGAGAGAGAGAGAGAGGCAGAGCCACAGACATAGGGGAAGCAGGCTCCATGCAGGGAGCCCGACGTGGGACTCGATCCCGGGACTCCAGGATCACGCCCTGGGCCAAAGGCAGATGCTACACCACTGAGCCACCCAGGGATCCCCAGATTTTTCTTAATTCTAATATAAATCCACACTGCTTAACTTACTTAGCTGCCTTAAAATGACTGCATGCTTGGCCTCCCCCCTTTTTTTTCTTTAAGATTTTATTTATTTGACACAGAGAGAGAGCACAAGCAGGGGGAGCAGCAGAGGGAGATGGAGAAGCAGGCTCTCTGCTGAGCAGGGAGCCCGAGGTGGGGCTCGATCCCAGGACCCCAGGATCATGACCCGAGCAAAGGGCAGATGCTTAACTGACTGAGCCACTCAGGTGCCTCTGGCCTCACTTTCTTAAGGAATAAAGTGAAGCTGTGTCTTAGAGGAAAGCAAGGATTCCAAAGAAGTAAAAATATTGACTTAACATGGGGCATGGTATTATCTCAACCACCATTAAGTGTCAAACCACAGTCAGTTCTGGGCAACAGAATGCCATTCGAGTTATTTTTTTAGAATAAAAGTTACCCTTCCAATACCCTAAAATTTACCTACTAAGACCTCTTTAGCATTCTCGCTTTTTAGGAAATGTGCTATACACAGTAGTCTTGGCAACAAGACTATAGGGAATAAATATTTTATCATCAAAAAGGCTATCTGGTTTCCTATGAATAAAAGCCCGTCTCCAAGCTGTCTTATTTATTCAGTTGCTGAATGCAATTCATGCCAGGGGCCTTAACCTCCCTGCCCGAGAGAGCCCGCATGGGCCGGCTGCGGACACTGTTCTAGGATGACAGACAGATGGAAGCTAAGCGCGCCCCGGGCAGACAAAGCAGAAGAAACCAGACCCTGATCAATGGGACTAGTTGTCCTCAACCCATGTGCGTCCAGACTTCAGCAGGAGTTTCACAGGAGCCCCGAGTTCAGGAGACACACCGCAGGGCCTCCGTTTGCTGAAGTTGCGGTCGGTGAAGAGAAGCATTTCCAGTGATGCCGCCGCCCCACGAATTCAATGAAAGTAAATGTGAACTAATGGCAGGTAAGAAAAGCACTCAGTTTTGCAGTGTTTCGGTATTACTAGTCAACGAGGAGGCCTTCTTTATGCTAAAAGGGTGTTGCATATTATATACAGGCACATATATGAATGCTATAGGATACTGTACGGGTAATATCATGTATTTGTTTAATGGGGATGTAATGACGTTTTCTCCTTTACAGAGAATAACAGGTTCTTTATGTTCGCTTTTACACATGACCCCATCATAGCGATACATTTTATTTTCATTCTAAAAGAGGGCTTCAGTCATTTTAGACTATCAGGTTCAAATTAGCTCCGTGGCATAAATATAAAGACAGACGTAATCATCAGCCATTGTCTCTTATGGAGGTGCCCTGGTGGGTGAATAATTTCTACAAAATCAAGAGCAGAACTAGAAGCATATCTTCTGCTTTTCTTTCTTTTTTTTTAAATAAGATTTTATTTATTTATTCATGAAAGACACAGAGAAAGAGAGAGGCAGAGACACAGGCAGAGGGAAAAGCAGGCTCCATGCAGGGAGCCTGATGTGGGACTCAATCCCGGGTCTCCAGGATCAGGCCCTGGGCCCAAGGCAGATGCTAAACCGCTGAGCCACCCAGGGATTCCCCTTTTTTCTGCTTTTCAAACCAATCTCTCTGCGTATAGACTACCTAGCAGATGGTTGGCTACTTAGGTCAGTCCATACTCAACTCCAAAGTATATAATCTGCGTTTTTGGGTGTGCCTGCCATCCAGACCGTGGTTTGTCGCACCAGTTAGCATGTTAACAGTCACCTGGTCTGTGAGTGGACTTCCACACCCTCAGCAAAGACAAGAATGTTCTAAACCAGGAGGCTATGTTGGCTGAAAGGAATGCAGAGAAAACGGTGTCCATGACAAGCGCGTTAAGCAAAAAAGTATCATCCAAAGAGAAGTACATCAATATGTAATTGGATTACAGAAGAGCTATGACAAGTGGGGAAAGTGCTAGATCATAGAATACGCCCAAATGTTCTTCAGAGCAGGAGTAAGGCTCTCTATACACTGAATTAGGGGGTTCATGTACATTCTAGGCACAGCTCCAGAAAGGAATATTAAAACAGAGTTTTCTGTACACTTAAAAAAAGAAAAAGACCAACAAACAGATTACTAGAAGCTACCATGGTTTCAATAAGAAAAAAAAAAATGTTGGGCGCCTGGGTGGCTCAGCGGTTGAGCATCTGCCTTGGGCTCAGGTCATGACCCCGGGGTTCAGGAATCGAGTCCCGCGTCGGGCTCCCTGCATGGAGCCTGCTTCTCCCTCTGCCTGTGTCTCTGCCTCTCTCTCTCTCTCTCTCTGTCTCTCATGAATAAATAAAAAAATAATTTAAAAGATGTTAGGTTTGCTTTATTCCTTCGTGTTGAAGATAAATTTAAATGGGAAATCCACAGGGGGAACACACGCCCGGATTCCCGCAGATCCTGGACAGAGTTTCTCCTGATTGCTCGTAAGAAAGAAGAGGAGATTCGTGTCAAACGACAGGTGGTTGGATTGAATTGTCACCGGCTGAACCAGAGAAGAACTGACATAGACTTCAGGTAGGTGACATTCTTCAAAGGGGGGAGCTGAGCCTTAGATACGGGAACGGTTAGAAGAAAATGAAGCTAGAATTGTCCTAAAATAGGCTGGGTTGTTCCAGAAGGCGGTGCTGTCCCATCCCGTCCCTGGAGGTTTGCCAGGTATGGCTGGAGGGCCTCAGCCTGGGGTGGGGGGACCCGAGCGACGGGACATTCCAGCTCCCTCCATGCCCCACGCTCGGTGGCGCTCTGGGGCGTGTTCCCGGGTCTGTGAAGCTGGTTTTCCTGTGTGGGCGAGGCGGGGGAGGTGACATTTCTCGCCGAGGTGGCCGACTTTACCTTCCTCGTCTGTGGTGCCGGCCGTTGGGCCAGGGCCGAGGGCCTGCCCCGGGAGCCCATCGCTTAAGGCCCGGCGTGACAGGCTGGTGCAAGGCCGGTGCCGGGGAGTCCGAGGCCGCTTCATGGGAGTCTTGATAGAAGATAAATTTGTAGAACATTCCTGTCGCAGCGCCTGAGGGGTAGAGAAAGAACTCTCTGGAAAACACGCAGTCGGGCAGCCCGGGGGGCTCAGCCGGTGAGCGCCCGCCTTCAGCCCAGGGCCTGGTCCTGGAGACCCGGGATCGAGTCCCCCGTCGGGCTCCCTGCGTGGGGCCTGCTTCTCCCTCTGCCTGTGCCTCTGCCTCTCTCTCTCTCTCTCTGTGTGTCTCTCATGAAAAAATAAATAAAATCTTAAAAAAAAAAAAAAAACCCAACACTCAGTCAGCTCGTAATCCAGGCAGGGACACCGTCAAGCAAGGCCCAGGCGGAGCGGGACGAGTCCTGTCCAGAGGGGCTGCAGGGGAGGCCGGTGCCGTGTCTCCAGGCCCCGGGACGAGTTCACAGGGCCCGGGGGAGCCTCAGCGCCGGGGCCGGCCTGCAGCCGTCGGGCCTGCTGGGGTTGCAGCCCCGAGTCGTGCCTTCCCGGGACGCCGGTGGCGCCGCAAATGCTTCTGACTGGATTTCGGCCCAAAGAAGGCAGCGGGGGGCGGGGGGCGCCCAGTCCCACAGAGACCATGTGTACCCCCCACCCCCCACCCCTCCCAGGTGGGTTTGCAGCACCGGGGCCTTGCACCTGGAGCGTTCTCGCCAGTGACCGGACAGAATCAGAGAGACCCAGGCCATGGGGCTGGCCCCGATGAGGGAGGCGGTTTCTCGGCCTGTGCAGGGCTCCGTGGCCGCACACTTCCTCTGAGGCCGCCCGCAGGTGCTGGGGAGGCCCGGATCTGGCCCCCCAGAGAAGTGACCCGCGTGACCTCCGGAGCTCGGGGAAGCAGGCCCGACGGCGGCCCGGGGCCTGGCAGTCCTGCCCCCTCTGCCCAGGCTCGCGGCCCTCCGGAGCGGCGCGTGGCGAGCCACTGGCCTCTCCCTGACGTGGCCGCGAGCTCCAGGCCGGGGCTCCCTGCCTGCGAAGACGGTCGCGACGTTCCCGTGGAGAAACGCCCTTCACCGTCCTGCAGACGGGACCAGCTTTGTCCCGCCTCGGTTTGTGAGAGCTTCTAGACAGTTCTTACCTTCCCCTCTCCCCCGAGGGCTTGCCCGTCCCCGGGCGGCCACGGCCAAACCTGAGACGGAAGGTGCTCAGCGTCCTAAGCCAGGTGCCTCCGACGGCCGCAGCTCTCTAAGCTGCCCGCAGGGATTCATCTTCCTACACGTTGCACTGAAGACCATTGGGTTACTGGTGTGGTTAGAGACCTTCTTCATTGGAGAGTTGGTCCAATTAGCTTTTGCGCAGCTAACGGTGCCGTCGGGCTGCTGGTAACCTAGAAGGCTTAGCCACCTGGACTTTGCAAAGGCAACACCATCCCGAGGCCTCACAGCTTCGCAAAGATGCTTTGTGGTTTGTTAGGATTTCTTCCTTTTTCTTTTCTTTCTTTCTTTTTTGCCGTCTGTCATAAGGATGTTACTTGTGAAAGAATATTAGCAGGGGGATCAATGGCCTCTGCACCTTCATCGCCTTCCTCAAGGGGAACGTATCCGAGTTAAAAGTCATTTCTTTCACTCAAAACGCAACACAGACAGGTAACATCGAACCAGAACCTAAGTCCTCTGACGCTAATCTAGGGGACTAAGACCAAGAAAAGGTACAGAAACAGCCTGCTTGATCCCTAATAAAGGTGTTTACTCGAGGAAAATAAATGCTTTGCCATAGAAAAGGCTACCGGAGTCAGCTGGCTGTTCCTTTTGGCATTTAGCTGGAAACAAATAGATCTGTTTAAAACAGATCCGTCACCAGGGATAAAGGCCTTTCTATGCTTTGCAGCGTCTGGGTAGCCCACCTTTTCTCTGGCCGAGAGAGAAAGATGACGTTTCTAGTAGAAACGGGATCACCTTTGGCCTAACTTTGAAATAGTCCAGACGGACTCTTAGGAATTAGCATTTGTTAATTTATCAGCTAAGTTCAACATATTTATTTATTCATGATTTCATCCTGGCTGTTTTCAGAACATTATTTTGTCTCTGTCGATATTCCCTACTTGATAACATCCTAAATTAAAACAAATTTATTGCTCCCATTACAGTGAATGGGCAATGGCCAAAATATTTAGTGGGGCCAGAGGTCAGAGCAAAACATCCCTTTCAGGAACATCAAACCCATCTGCTTTCTTTCAATGGCAAATGTCCCCGGGCCATAAAAGGCCCAGAAAGACTTGGCAATGGGTCACGGCTCCGCTGGAGCCATTAGGCAGATATCCAAGGTCTCGGGCTCCCCCATTTTTAAGAGAAAAAGCAATTAGGAAAAGAGTTATGAATAAGGAAAAATGCAGCAAGAATTGAAAGTGCCTCCTAGTTCCTTGATGGCTCATGCATTTTTAATGTCCTCAACAGTAACCTAACAATACCACCACCTCTCAGGTTACCTGTACTTTAAGCAGGCGTGAGGAATTGTGCAATCCGGTAGGAGGTGCACTTTGCACGCCTCGACTGCTAAAACTCAGGAACGTCCTTTAAATACAGCCCAAAACCTTTCTTATCCTACACTTTTTGCACTTACTATCATCCCCCCCCCAAAAAAGGGAAAGTATTTCAAATTTTAGAACTAGGAGATCTGGGGAGCATGACGGTCATAAAGCTCACCCCCAACTCCTCCATTTACACAAGCTCCCATTTTACCGAGAAGGAGGTCGAGGCCTCGAGAAGTGAAACGACTTACCCAAGTTCAATTTTTTTTTAAATTTTTATTTATTTATGATAGTCACAGAGAGAGAGGCAGAGACACAGGCGGAGGGAGAAGCAGGCTCCATGCACCGGGAGCCTGATGTGGGATTCGATCCCGGGTCTCCAGGATCACGCCCTGGGCCAAAGGCAGGCGCCAAACCACTGCACCACCCAGGGATCCGACTTACCCAAGTCCATATACCAAGGTTGTGTAGTGAAGCCAGGAGCTACCCTGGAGGTCGAAACGTCTAGTCTTTGATAATTTTTATTTCTCTCTCTCTCTCTCTCTTTTTTTTTTTTTTTTTTTTTTAAGGAGAAAAGGGAAACAAAAACTTGTTGCATACCTGCTAAGCGTCAGGGACTCTGCTAGAGACCTCCCAGATCTCATTACGTTCGCTCCGTCTAACAACCCGTGTTACGCGTGTGGAAAAGGAGTCTGGGTCTTGTCCAGGATCACGCGGCCGTAATTCAAACGCAGGCCGGAGAGCACACGAGTCACCTGTTTTCCTTAACTGAATTAGCTCTAGGGAAGATTCCAAACTTACGCCTCTGACCTGGTCTCTCTCCTTCTCTCCCTGGTTGATTATCAAGCACGACGCCAGGTGCCGTGCTAAGTGCTAGGAACCCAGATGCGAGTGTGATGGACGTGGACGCTACCCTTTGGGGTAAACAGAAATGCAGACTTGTATCTTAGCAGAATCCTAAAATAAAGACCTTCTCCTCTAGAGCCTAATATAATCATTTGGTTTCATCTACTCCCAGACTCTGTTCCAGCTTTGCCCGTTGTCTCAATAACGTTCTTTACAGCAAAAGCGTTGGGTTCCGAAGCACACGTTGCATTCCGTTGTTCTGTTTCTTTAATTTCCTTCCGTTGCAAACAGTTTCTCGGTCTTTACTTGGGTTTTTTTTATGACCCTGCACATTTTTGAAGACCACGGGCCAGGAATTTTGCGGAATACCCCTGGGTTTGGTTTTACCTGAGGCTTACCCCTGGCTAGATTCGCGTTCTGTGCTTTGTGTTCTCTTCGTCGTAGCCCATCACATTTTCATCTGCCCCGCAATTGCGTCCCTCATTTTCATGACTTGATCAAGCTGGTGTCTGGCGGGACCCTCCACCACAGAACTACTCTTTTTGTAATAAATATTTTGTGGGGGGTGGTGCGAGACTGTATAAATACCCCACATCTCAGCCAAATCTCAAGATCTTCATTTATTTATATCCGTACGGATTTCAAGTTACTCTTTTACTCAACGGGTTATAACGCTACTGTCATTATTTTGAAGCTGGAATCGTCTCGTGGTTGGCAGGTGGGGGCCCCTTTAAGCTGTCCCTCTGCTGGGTGCTCCTCTTTGGGGATCTCTTTACTTTCTGGCACCAGACGTTCCAGGCTCCTTTGGCACGCTTCTTGTCCCGGCCTTGACACCTGCCCTGCTCCGGAAGGGTGGAGGACAGGACTTGCAGACCAAGATCGGGGCGCTCGGCGCGTTCCTCGTGGAAGTGTCGCTGCCCCGGCCGGCCCTCTGGCGGAGCGGGCAGAGGTGATGAGCGGGCAGGTATACAGGTGCACGCGTGAGCACGCTCAGACCTCCCCTCCACCCGCACATCACGAATCGGTGCCCTCTCTCCAGTCCAGTCCCCCGTCGCGGCGTCCGTTCTACGTGTCTCCCTTTCCACGTCTCTTCCCTGACGCTGGGAAACCTGCTCCCCGTCGTCCTTGGCACATTTACCCGTTTGATCCATGCCCCCAAACGTGCCCCTCTCCGGGTGCCGTCACACGCCGTCCCTCGACTCGGATGTGGACGTCCTGCTATGCCCGACGTAGGCTCCCCTGCTGTCCCCACCCGCTCGTGCTCTGACTCAGTGCCCCGGGCTACTGCCCACCTGTTTGCCCCAGCAGGTGCCTCCTCACCCACCTTGGGCTCCGGCGCTGAGCTGTGCCCGACCTGATGGCCTCCCCACCCCGTGCGGGTCCCAGGCACCAGCACAGGCCGCCTGGCTACGCTTGCACCCTCCTCCCCACCCTGATGCTTCAACCTCCCCACACCAGGCCCCTCCCTGTAGCCTTCTCAACCCGCATGGAACCGCGGGGACCACCGCCTCCCCACAGGAACACCCCCCCGCCCCGTGCAAGGGCTCCGACACGTCATGGGGGGTCCCTGCTTCCCCTCTCACGGATGCCCTCCCTGCCAGGCTTGGACGCTGACCTCGTGCCGGGTCTCCCACGTGGGTGCCTTCCTCACCGTGCCCGGGCTCCAGAATCTCGGCTGGGCGGCCGCACACCTTGCTTCGGCCTGGCCCAGCTCGGACACTGCAGGCCAGGCGCTGCCACCCGTGCCGGCCACGTGGGCACTCTCTGCGCCCTGCTCGGACCCAGACGTCCTGTTCCAGGCCGGGGAGCGCCCAGCCTTGCTCAGCCCTATCTGATGGCTTTCGGACCAAACCATTTAGAAGGAAAAGGGAAGGGACGGGGACTAACCAGGACGAACTGTTCAAACTGTTAATCAGATCGTCTCTGATGACGTCTCTGCCCCAAATCCCAACGTTCTAACGCCCTGTTCCGGCTGATAAAGCTTCTGGGGTTCGGCCTCCACCTGGTAGCAGTCTCGCCCGCCTCTTTCCTGAGTCCTCCACACAGCCCGCCTACGTCTCTGTCCCCTGCCCTACGAACCCCGCACGTGCTTTTCCACCCTGCCCACGGCTGTGTCTCAGGACCCCCCTTGTCCTCGCCATTGCAAGCGCCCCATCCTACCTGGCCTCCCAGTCACTCTTCATCCTCCAGCTCGTTCTAACGGCCTGCACAGTACTTGGCCACCAGCTCGTTTTCTTGGGTATTTGTTCATTGTTTGTCGCCTGCGTAGCCCGATGCGTACCCTGCCTCCATCTACTTGGGAAGTCACCTTTAGAACTTACTGGTCACGCTCATGGCTTCCCGTGCCTGACCTCAAAGGATCCCTAACTAATCCTCCTTCCCACCCACCCCAGTGAGCGAGCCTCCATCAGTGACGAACAAGAGGTGGCGGATAAAAATAGTCGGGGATCCTGGCTCCTCGTTGGGAAAATTCCGAGGTGTGGTCTATGCCCCCAGAGGTCACAAGGTGACACTAAGCCTTAGCTGCTCAGAGCAGTGACTTACTCATTAACATAGCCCTTTATTTACTTTTCTCAGTTCCTTCCCTTTCCTTCCCTGTGCTTGAGATCACATCCCCCCAACCCCCCCCCCCCCCAAATAATTTTCACTCAGATCCTTGTCTTGTGGTCTGTTGTTTTTTTTTTTTTCTCGAGGAACTCAGCTTAGCATGGCCTGCCTCCTCTGACTACAAGGGACCTTGTTTGCCTCGCTCCCCAGTGCCTTGGACTATGCACCCAATAGAGATGTGTTCAGCGGATGAATGCAGGCTCCTCCCTTGCAACTTCACGCATATTTATCTTTGCTTATCTCCCTCTGACTCCTTGCTCAGCCTCCTGCCATTTCTTTAGCCAGTGCCCGAGAACAAGCTGCGTTCCCCTGACACATGACCTCTGCAAAAGCCTCCCCACTGCTGTTTCCTGCCCAGCCCAGGGTCTTCGTTAGGGCTTCCTCACCCATTCGGGGGCTTTCGGTACAGTCTTATGGATATGACAGGGAAATGGAACAGCATGCAGAGTCGCTCTTCTGGGATAGAGGTGACGGCCACACGGAAGGGCAGCAGGAGCCACAGCGGCCTCAGCGCTGCCCTAGGCGTTTGCTCTAGCCGTGGGCAGAACTCGCCTCATATTGCATATTCATCTCATCAGCTGCGGACAGTGGATTCTTCATCCAGAGGGACGCGCGTGTCGCCTGGGGCCTCACAGGGCACCTGGCATTGGCCAGTTGAAGGAAATGTGTTGACGTCTTGAAGGTAGCCTTATTTTTTTTTTCCCCCACGGGGAGACGAGTTTCCAACGTATGCAGACAAGTTTCCAATGTATGCAGTTTCAGAACTACGTGACTTGAAAAAAAAAAAATCAGTTTTTTTTTTTTAAGTTCCTAGAACAGGGGTCAGAAAATGTTTCCTGTAAATACAGGGCCAGTTAGTAAATATTTTAGAATTTGCGGACTATATGGTCTCTGTTGGCGACCATTCAACTTTACGTTACAGCACAAAAGCAGGCATAGACGGTATGTAAACGAGTGTGGCCACGGTCACAAAAAAAAACTTGACAAAACCAGGCGGGGTGTTAGACTTGGCCCGTGGGGCAAATAGTGTATCAGCCTCGCCTTTAGGGCAAGAGACAACCCTGTGTGTGGTGCTTCCCTAAGGTGTCTTCGACCTTTGGGCCAAACAGTGCAATCCCAAGGACAGCGGGCTCTCCGCTCGTCTCTCATTTTAGTAGTTTCTCTCAGAAGACGAATAATTAAGACTAAACTACACGAGCTCACAGCAAAACAGAAAAGAAACACAGTTTACATTTATTCGGTGTTGACCACACGTCAGACACGTACAAACTGCATCCTCACTTGAAGCTCGCGGCAGCGTTAGGAAGGCGATGATACTCTTACTTTCACCCTACAGGTAAGCCACTCGAGACGTGGAGAGCGCATCCCAGTGCCTCGGGTCACGCAGCTTATGCACAGCAGAACTTGAATTTGAACTCAGGCCCATCTGAGCCCAAGCTTTTAACCACTGTTTTATAAGGATGGCCCCTGGGTGGCTACATAAGTAAAAATTACAAAGGCAATTTTATTGATGGAAGATAAAAGCGACAACCAGGTGGGCGCCCACGGAGCAGCACACAGGCCTCTCCCCTTCTGGATCAAGGAGAGCTCAAAGGCCATCTTTGTTGATTGAACATCTCCAGGCTCTGTTGCGCGGATTCAGATCCCTGCAAGAAATTCCATGTTCCTTTGTTCTTGATGACAGGCCGGTCTGAATGGAAAGATTTGAAAACTCCCTAAACTCTTTGAACGTGGAGAACATTGATCTTCACAAACCATTTGAAACACCCTAAGGAGGTTACAAAATTACAAGCCATGGGTTTTTTTTTTTTTTGTTTTGTTTTGTTTTTTGGGGTTTTTTTTTTTTTTTTGGTTTTGTCTTGTTTTAAGTGAATGTATACTAAACCTCTGGGACCTTTTGGCTCATCATACAACACCAAAGCTTTCCCTGCCTCCTCCGAGTGCTCTTGGCTGTCAGGCCCTGCATAACAGAGTGGTATTATGTGGCGAGGGTGCCTTGTTCTTCCTGCAGAGCTCTTCTCCTGCCAGAGCGTGGGGGCTCTTACCCTACTCCGCTGTGATGTGCTGCGGAGCTTCTTTGAATCCTGGGGCAGCCCGGGGTTTGGCATGGCCTGCTGAGCCCACCACCGCCCCTGCCTTCTGTGTGGGCAGGAACACGACCGAGGAATTCTGTACGGCGTGCTCCGTGGCCGGCCCCACAGCTAGGCCTCCGTGGGTTGTTCCGTGGTGGTATTTGTCGGTGCTTGTCCCTCGAGATGGGGCTCCCCAGACCGCACACTCCTCCGGAGCGGGAGCCGTGGTCTGTGGGTTACTCCGTGGCCCTGGCACCTGGGGCCTGGCATCTAGGCTCTCAACACTTCTGTTTAACAAGGGAGCTTGAGGGACTGGACCTGAGCTCGGTTCTCCTGGCCCAGCGCTCGCGGGGGGGTGGTGCTGGCCGGGAGCTCGGGCTGTCTACAGTCCCCGCACCCCCGCTGCCCCGCTGCAGCTGGTCACCGGCCTGCATGACCCTGACCCCTCACTTCTCATCTTGGCGTCCTCCTCCCTGACACTTGGGGGGCTGCCCCGTGGCATGTTCTTCATCAGATCGCTCTTGTTGCTTTTCTTCACTTCTCTGTCCTCCCACCAGGGTTGGAGCCCCTATTTCACACATGCATTTAGAGTCTCATTTAACCTCCCCAGCAGCCGTGGGGGATGGGGGTTATTATTATCACCACTATTATTTTTTTGTGAAGAAGCTAAAGAGCAGCAGGGCCGGGGGCTGCGCCGAGTGAGGAGAAGGGTCAGGGCGCACATGCTGAGGCTCCCGGGCTCCTGCTCCCCGGGCCACCGCCTGGCAGCCAGGCTGGCCTCCGCGGCCTGTCCCCGTCACATGGGCTTCTGGGCGGCCCGTGGGCGCCCGGGCCAGTGTAGGAATCCGGGTGTCTGCTGGGCGGCCTACGGCTGCTGCGCCTCCCGCGAGCCCGAGCCTCACGGGGTCACGGCCTCATCCTGGTGCCCCGGCGGGCACACGGGCAAGGTGGCCACTAGCGTCAGGGGCTGACGCAGAAAGAAGACAGACTTTGAACCTGATAAAAACCCCCACCACTCTCAATCCAGACTTGAGTCCATAATCAATAGGCCAACGGGCCAGCGGGTGTTGTGCTGGGATTGCTGCCTTAGATCCTGCACACGCACACGCACGCACACGCTTTAGAGACTTAGACAGCAACTGCTTTACATTTTTGGAATATGTGGAGGAAAGTCAGATGGCCTCTTTTTCATGCTGTTTTTAAAATATATGATATCCTTGGGAGTGAGTCTTCCATGCTGGGCTGGGAGAATTAGTCATGCAACACCCACGACAAATGTCCCCCAAGCACCCCTCTGGAGGCGAGCCCTCGGTCTCCCTTTCAATAGAAGACGCCCCGCTGAAAGGAGACCGGGTCTGGGGAGCGGGGAATCCACCTGAGCTGCCCCAGGTTCCCACAGGAACGCTGGGGACACGCTTCCTTCCTTTACGCCCCGTGCAGCGGCTGCCTCCTTTGGATTGTGGCTCCGCGCGGGCGAGCAGCAGCTCCGGGCACAGAACTGCCCTAAATGTGTCTCTTTGAAGCCCTCGAGTCCACAGCCTTCTATTTGTGTCTGCCTCTTATTCATCACGGGCCTGAATGCTTCACCTGCTATGTTAAGCTTCCAATAGAGCCTGAACTAGATTCTTATAAAGAACAATCCCTGGCCAGTGAATCTCAGCACGAGAGAGAGGTGGAAAAGTGAGGAGGGTGGGGACGAAGGCAGATAGTAACTGCTTCCTGTGATCTATCTTTGGAAGGAGATTGATACACCGCCTTCATCTGGATTTTTTTTTTTTTCTCTACCTGGATCCCAGCTACCTGTTTAGAAGATTAACAACAGTTGGATGCAGACCCACGATCACTCTGGGCTTTGGAGTAGTCATGATTCGTAGCGGGAACAGCACCTCAAGTAGACTAGCACAGGTGCGGAAGAAATCACTGCTTATCTTCAGGATCAAAACACTTAATATTTATGTAGAAATAACTGGAAACACCCATTCCACAATTTATTCATTCATGCATGCATTCAAACTAGGCCCCCATGCCGCTCTTATCATAAAGTTTAGACTGCTTTGCTAAAATGGCCTGTTTGACTACTCTGGGAGGACAGGGCTTGGGGTCGCCTTGTTGATTCCCCATCACCATGCCCGGGATGTAGGGGGTCCTTCCCAGTTATTCGCTAAACAAAAGAAGGACGAAAGGAAAGACATGAAAAAGGTTTTATGAAAATAGTAGCATTTAATACAGAATATGTGTGTGCATGCATGTAGATGACCAGGGAGCAATTTATTGTACTGGAGTATATATTTCATATATACAGGTAACGTGTAATATATAGGTATATATATGAAATATATATATATTTCATACATAAAGGCAACGTGTAATGAGCAGTAACTATGCGCCAGGTATTGTTTTACGGTTTATGGCCATTGTTTCACTTCCTCTTTGCAATAATCATGCAATAACCTGTCCTCACTTTAGGAAAATGCCATGGATGAAACAGAAGTAGCTTTTAAAGACATATTCTGGGGGATTGTTTTGTAAAACCATTTACTTAATAAAGAGACTCTCAGAAGTTTTCTATTACTGTAGCTTCCCTATTATTTTAGTTTATAAAAATCAATCTGAGGACCTTTAAATCTGAGCCCTCTTACTTTTAAGGTAAGGTCAGTACTATTATTTTCCTTGCTTTGTAGATAAGGAAGCAAATAAAAGGAGGCTGAGTAGTTTGGGCCAACCTTATGTTTAGGTAATGGCTTTGCCAGGATGTGAACCCAGCCAGTGCGACTGCGAGAACGTGCTCCTCGCCGCTACGGTGTTCAGCCTCCGTCTCTATCATGATCCCCCCTCTGCAAACCTCTATGGGGACCGAGACGGGACAGTTTCTAAAAACATTCTGGGGTCAAAGCTGGCTGTCGAGCTCTTGCCCAAAGGAGAAATACTTGTAAGAACACTGTCCATTCAGGGTCCTCGGAGCCCAGAGAAAGTGGATCTGTGCGCATAGGTAGGACCCCAATGCTGCCGTAGGGAACATGGGACTGACCATTCAAGCTTCCCTGTACCCCTGCTCCCAGGTCACCGCTCTTCACTGAGCGGATTAAGGCCTCAAGCAGGGGCACCTGGGGGTTCAGTCAGTTAAGATCTGCCTTCCACTCAGGTCGTGATCCCAGGGTCCTGGGAGGGAGCCCCGCACTGGGCTCCCTGCTCAGCGGGGACCTGCTTCTCCCTCCCTCTGCCTCTCTCTGTCTGTCTCTCATGAGTAAATAAATAAACATAAAAAGCCTCAAACACGTACCCCCAGGAGGAATGAACCCCACACGGAACTTCCAGGTGTAAGTTTAGTGAGGGGCTGCCTTGGTTTTTGTCAGCTTGATTTCAAGTCCCCCCCCCCCAGTCCAGCCTCTTAGATATGTCACAGTTCAGAAGGGGACTCCTTTCTTTGTCACCCCTAAATGGACCGAGACCCACCCTACCCCACCTCTTAATATGATCCAGGGCTCCCCTCCTTCTTTCCTCTCTGTTGCCATCAGTATATTAAAAATGGAGGCAGAACAATAAGGCTGTTCCTTTTCTAAGTTGTAGGACAAAAAATTTTGGCGCCAGAGGACAGGAGTGGGAGAGAAGGTTGCAGGAGACAAGCAGGGCCAGAGGAAGAAAGAGCCAGAGGCAGAGGAAGTGATCCGCACGTGGACCGATGGAGCAAGACCTAGGAGCAAGGGAGAGGCTGGACTCCGAGAGGAGATGCACTATTTCTCTATCTGAAGGGAAACAGAAGATCCGTGAAGTTCTAAAATAAATTCAGAGGGACTGAGGAGGAAAGTTGGTGGCAATCATGACAGATGGCTTCAACTCTTTATGAAAAGTGGGAGGCAAGGTCACGTGAAATTTTTGAGTGTATTTAAATGACATGCATTTACATTTTCATACTAAAGACCTATTCTGAACCTGGTTCAATTTTTTGAAAAAAAAAATAAAAAAAAAGGAACTGTCATTCATAATCAAGGCATAGATAACAAATATTTTACAACAGAATGGCGAAGAACGTTATAAATGTTAACCTTTGGTTTATCTCAGCCATAATGTATCCTCATTACGGGTACCTGTCCTCACTTTAGGAAAATGCCATGGATGAAACAGAAGTAGCTTTTAAAGACATATTCTGGGGGATTGTTTTGTAAAACCATTTACTTAATAAAGAGACTCTCAGAAGTTTTCTATTACTGTAGCTTCCCTATTATTTTAGTTTATAAAAATCAATCTGAGGACCTTTAAATCTGAGCCCTCTTACTTTTAAGGTAAGGCAATTTGTCTTAAATTGAAGACTAAATGCTTTCTCAAGGATGCATATTCGTAAATGGTGTTTTAAAAATGCATCGTTTACTTACGGAAAAGAAATTACATAAAAGCAAAATGTGAGACCAGAAAACCAATACGATTATTTTGAACTTAAAAAAACAGATGTTATTTTGAACCCCATTTATGATGGGTGATGAGGCCTCCATCGCTGACAGCAAGTTCCCCAGCCGGGCTCCTGGTAAAACACGGAAACCCAACCCAACTCGTGACTAGTAGAATCCACTCAGCCCCCGGTGCAGAGCTAACAAGGAGGAGCTGATGCTGGACGGGGAGAACCAGAGGCCCCCTGGGGGGAAGAACTGGCTCTCGGAAGAGAGAACAAGAGTCAGTAGCTGCCCTTAGGCAATGCTGGTCCTGTCGGTAAAGAGGAAGAAGGAAAATGCTGTGGAAATATCATACACCAAAAAGAATAAATAAAGGGAACAAACAGCAGGATGCTGTGTGGAAGCAGGAGATCCAGTACAGAACAAGGGGAATTCCCTCCTGTCCTCTCAGTTCTTAGGGGAGGGCTCGATGATTCCTGCAGCCCCCCTGACCAAAGAGTCGAGGTCGGCTCTGATGACCCCTTCATCCCTAGTCAATCAGCAAACCCCCTGTGTCCACTCCCCCAGGGCAATATTTCCCGGCCCCTCCATCTCCCTGTCTCTCTGTCTCCCCTTGCTCTCGCTAGGAAGCTCTTGGTCTGTCCCCCGTCCTCTAGCAGCCTGCACGGAGCCACCAGATGCATCTTTTCCAAGAGGAACTCTGCCTGGGTCACCACTTGCTCAGAAGCCTTGAATGGCTTCCCCGTATGTGCTGAGCAGAGTCAGAGAGGAGGGCACGGGGCAGCATCGCGTAGAGCGCTGGTTCTCCAGGAGAGGGATCTGCGTCCTCAGCCCCAGCATCCCCTGGGAACTGGTTAGAAATGCACATTTTTAACCTTGGAAACTGGTTAGAAACGCACATTTTTAACCCTGCCCCACACCCACCCAATCAAAAACTCTGGGAGGGGCCCCAGCCATCTACGGTTTAAGAAGCCTTCCAGGTGATTCTGACACATAGTAGATCTGAGAACCATGAACTCTGGCTTCAGGGGCTCAGTCTCCTGCCCTCTTTCTGTACTAGCTGTAGTCCTTACGCACGTCGCTCCCTAGGTCTCAGTTTCCTCATTTTAAAAATGGGAGTCTCTGTATGTTGGCAAATCGAACTTCAATAAATTCCAGGAATATAAGAAAGAAAAAAAAAAATGAATTCCAGCAGGTCCTCCCTGGGTCTTTGGAAAAGTTAAAAAAAAATCATAATAAAAATGGGAGCCTGAGGTTGCCACTATGAGTTATAAAGAGCAGCTCATACATAATGCGTGACACGGCGTCTACACATACGGAGCCCTCCATAGACATCAGCGCTGCTAAGTATCGTCATTAAAGGCGACCCCTGCACGGATCCTGAACTACTTCCCGCAGTCCGGCTCAGTTGATCCACTCACCATTCCAGGCAGGTCTCGTACCACTGGCACATATGTGGGCTCAACTGTTAGACGTAGGAATCAGTGAGGAGCGAATGCCAGAAAATTCTTGATAGTAATTAGGTGCCTTAGGGAAGGAGCTTAGTTTGAAATTGAAGGCAGTGAAAATTCTAATGAATGTTAATGAGGCATTGATTTACTATTTGACCCGAGAAAAATATGATAAACCCCATTGCTTGTATTCCATCTGTAAAATGGGATTAATGTCATTAACCTCCTTTAAAAGAATTACCCCTACAGATACATGCACATAGAAAGTTCTCACAGGTGTTGACATTGATTCCTCTGATACATAGTAATGAATCCCATTTGGCCAAATGGGGAAAAGCTATCAATAATCCCCATCGACAGGTCTGGGGACTGGGGACAAGGATGTTTCTGTTTTATTCTGAATTGTTATCAGTGTTTCCTCAATTCTGCTCATGGGAACCTGAACTATAAGTATTTCTTTTAGACTCCTGTCACCTTTGGGTAGAGGATGCTAGAGAAATTATCGTCTGTTGTGTGGTTAGCAATTACTGAGATCGTTTGCGTGAACAGTCAATAGGGGCCTATCATCTATGTGGAATGTTTAAACACTGGAAAATCCCAGAAATACACTGCCTTAGGCTGTCATGATAAGGGTTGGGAGAAGTGTGGATGTATGAGAACACATCTAGTGCAGAAATACAATGTTTGAGTAGTGATTAGCAACGCCACCTTCATACATGAAGTAGGTAGCAGGTTACTGCTTGCAAATTGCAGCACGTCCCGTGACTTCTCTTTTAAACCTAGCAAGGTTCTAACTAAAGCCTGATCTCTGCCACTAGGCGGCCCCTTCCCCTCCCCAGGCCATAAGGAAGTTGTGGAAATGACTGTCCTATAAAACAAAGGTGACCGTGCCACCTACTGCTAAGGTCCCACTGCCCAGGTCCCTAGCAGCGGATGGTCTACTTCTCCAGCCTCATCACCTGTTGCTCCCTGCCTAACCCGGGTAGGCCCCACCTCCAGTGAATTTCTGGGTCACAGTACCCCCACGTGAGCCCTACAGTGGAGGGACTCGCCGTCTCAATTATGGGAAGTTACTGCATTGTACCGCATGGATTTGATAAATTCCTTCCTGACTAGACCTTTATCATCTTCGATCGAGAATCTCTTCTTATTTTTCCTTTATTTTTAGCATTTGGCAAAATATCTGGGAATTTGGAGCCCTGTCCCTATTCTAGTAAGTAGTACTTGAACAAATGAGTGGATAGCCGCATCATTGACTAGTCTTCAACATTAGCTCATTGTTTTCCTGGCCAACGGGAAGTTTCAGAGCAGAAAGAAATGGCCAGGTTTTTAAAAATCTTGAAATACCTAAGTGATGACCGACAAAATTATAGACATGAACGATTTACACTTCAGATTCACACTCGCACCGTAGTTCCCCCTCAAAGATCCCCAGGGGAAGACCTCATCAGTTACGTGGATGATCTCCCCATCCTCTCCAGTGAGGCCCTTAAGACAGTAAATACTACTCCCTATTCACATTCTCCACAAAGAGCAAGTTTCTTCTTCTTGACTGAGTCAGATGCCAGCACTTTTTAGAGAATAAGAGAGGGACACTGGCTCTGGGGGCATTAGGCAGACATGAGTACTACAGTCCCTTTTCTTAAAGATTTTATTTATTTTTTTGACACAGAGAGAATGAAAGAGTGAGAACAAGCAGGGTGAGTGGCAGGCAGAGGGAAAGGGAGAAGCAGGCTCCCCGCTGAGTGGGGAACCCCGATGCGGGGCTCCGTCCCAAGACCCTGAGCCGAAGGCAGATGCCTAACCAGCTGAGCCACCCAGGTGCCCCATGGTACTACAGTCCTGTTCACAACTAAAGATCTCCCGTCCAAAAGTAAGGGCCAATTGAGGAAGACTAGGTTTCTGAAGATGAAAATCTCAGACTCATCTTAGATTCCATCACGCTTATTGTTTGACCTGGCTTGATGTCCTTGTCAGATCCCGCTTTGAATTATTCCATCCGTGATCAGTCTTTAGGCCTCACCTGTTGTCTCTGCCTGCGTCAAACCTTGATCTCCTTAGTTTAACGACGTCGGATGTCAGTCACCTGCTCGACCTCAGTAGTGTTTGACCTCAATTACCTGCAATTTCTTCCTGACTCCTGCCTTAATTAGGCCTTCGCTTGTGCCTCTTGTAGAACTGGTTGCCAACAGCAACCATCAAAGAGACCTCAGTTGAGACCTCAGAGAGCACGTTGTCTCCCAGTGTCCTTGTGATACACATGGGCATCACAAAGTATTAGAATTTAACCATAACTTTGGTTAGTCATGTATTTTTTCTTTCTGAGAAGGCACCCCGAAACGTGGCTTTTTCAAATCTCGTCTGGGGATGGTGTGGGTTTTCTGTACAACCACAGATGATGAAGGGAAAATAACAAGTGACTGCTATTCCTCACACAGGGCATCGGCCTACCATCAAGTCTTGGGCTTGTTTTCATCCTGGGCTCAGTAAATCCCTCTCATCCCCTGCGTTCGTTCATTTCTTGGGGCTGCTGTAACAAAGCTCCACCAACTGGACACCTTAAAACAATGGAAGTTGATTTTCTCACCAGTTCTGGAGGCTAGAAGTCCAAGATCAAGGTTGGTTCCTTCTGAAGGCTGTGAGGGAGAACCCATTCCATGCCTGTGTGACAGCTAGCAATTCTCCGTGTTCCTGGCTTGTGGATGCTATCACCTCCGCCCCCATGTATTCCCTTAGCATTCTCTCTCTCTCCTCCTCTTAGAAGAACACGGCTCCTAATGGACTAGGGGCCCACCCTACTCTAGTATGACCTCACGTTAACTTATTACATCTGTAACGACCCTATTTCCAAATAAGGTCATGGTTTGAAGTACTGGGGGTTAGGACTTTGACGTATCTTTCTGGGGGACACAATTCAATCCATGGCATCCCCTCATATCCGAGGCCACAGCCTTGACCTTGTTCTCATCGTGCATTCCAAACCATTTCTTGTGCTGTCCTGGAAAGAGCACACGTGGGCTTTGCGGTTGGCCAGGCTGGGGTCAACCCCAGCTTCCCTGCTTACTTTTTCAGGGCATCATTTCTGTTTTGACCAGTTTTGCCATAAACATATCCACCTCGTAGGTAGCCAGGAATATTAAATTAGATAATTTAAGTACGGTACATAGGAAATTCTCAATAAATTACATCGAGGATTCCCTTCTTTAATGAATGATTATTAAATAGCAGAGAGTTTTTTAAAAAGCGATTTCTATTAAACAAACCTTTACGTCCATGTTTCTCTTGGACTCAACAATGGACATCTCGGTCTAAGTGCATATACCGTCCCCCCAATTGCTGAAAGGATCATAAAGCCCTTTCAGCTCGTCAGCCTGTGAACCTCTAACAAGAACACAGAATTGTGGGTAAATGCTTTAAAACAATTACCCCTGACATTTTGGTAAGAATGCATTTATTAGACCATATCTCATACTTGATTGAGAAAATAAACAAGAGCCTAGATGATCTGGCTTTAAATGCTCTGTAAAATCTCTATTTTAGTACTCTGCTCTATGATTCATAAAAGAAGCTTCCATTTTGGTGTGCCTGGGTAAATCTGGCGATGTAAACTCTGTGAAGCCTTTGAATTAAAAAAACGTGCTTATGGTTTACTGCTTGACAGTCTTTTTAAGGGAGAAAAGGCAGGCACTGAATCACCAAGATAACTTTATTTAAACTTAATTAGTTGTTGGAAGATTATTTACTCCCCTTAGTCTATAAAAAAAAAAAAAAACAAAGGTCTGTCAGCACCAGATGCATCTGATTTTTGCAGATGTGGTTGTGGCTTCTGAAATCTTTAAAGATTCATCTTAAATATGCTTTCAGGTCTCCCTTTTGTGAAACTTTGACAGGATAATAGAATTAGATTTGCTGAATTTCACTAAACTGTAAAGTAACGTGTCATCAGCTCCACTAACTTCTCAAAAGATATTTCTCTCTGGTAATGCTCATCAATCTAGCTTTTCAACCCCTAAACACGAAACTCTGAAACAAAAAGGATGACTCCATCAGTTTCGCAAGTGACAAGATGTTAAACATTTAACACTCCCACATTGTAGCACCAGCTGCTTTGGGATAATGTAGACTTGCTTAGGTTTGGCTTAGAGAAGAAAAAGAAAGAAGGAAGGACGGAAAAGGAATTACTCTCGCAGTGAGAGTGCAAAATTCTCTGCAGATGTGGAGGCTTCTGAAGAGGGATGAGCAAACTGAGCAAACCTTCCCTCTGCGGGGACATTGCAAGGGAGTCAGCACCGGGTTCTCAACTCCTGGCAGTACCCCTGTGTCTCCACCTTTCCAAGGACTCACTCTGATAAGAGCACTGGGTTAAAGGAACTTGTTCATTAAGGGAAGGGGTGGAGGCTCAGTCAAGTGCATTTGCAAATCCCACTATCAATGGTCAACAAATGTCGCTGAGTGAATAGGCTGGAAGAGCGGGCGTGGCCCTCTGGCTCATGCCAGTTCTTTGTCCGCAACTAATTCCTCATCCCGGGCACTTCTGCTGTGACATTTGGGCCAGCCAAACAGCACTTACTGAGCAACCCGTGTTGCCTCTGTTGACAATCCAGAACCATCGCCAACTTGAAGCCATCAAGGGTGTTCTCTTTCTTAGGTGTCTTGTCATGAGTAATGCTCATGAGATGGCAAAAGTCATGCAGGGTTTTCCACGGTGAGCCATTTTCCCCGGGTGAGAGGCAGGAAAGGCCACCTTTGAGCGCTGGCACGGTCCGCCCCGTCCTATGCTCGGTAGGAGACAAGTGCCCCATGTGGGGTGAGGCACACCGCAGCACAGCGCTCATTTGAAAAACATAGTCTGAAGCTCCCCCAGGGAAGACGGGACAGTGTAAATAGCCCCCTGCCAGGGCTAGGTGTTGGTCTGTCTTCAGTGAACTTTGACGAGGAACGACCATGTGCTGGATGCTATCCTGGGCGCTAAGGACAAGGCAGATGGGAGCAGTGCGGGAGGGGGGACGCGTAGACAGAGGAAGGAGGCACATGGCTGGGACGCCGGCCGGTCACCTCAGTAGGCCTCAGTTTTATCATCCACCCTTCACCGTAGAGATTAGCAAACTACAAGCTGCGAAACCTTTGGGTAATTTCTTTCTCTTCTCCCCCTTCTTTCCTTCCTTCTTTCTTCTTCTCTCCTCCCTTCCTTCTTTCCTCGCTCCCTCCCTTCTTTCCTTCCTTCCTACTCTCCTTCCTTCATCCTCCCTCCCTCCCTCCCTCCCTTCTTTCCTTCCTTCCTCCCTTCTCTCCTTCCACCTGGATCCTTACATCTTTATTCCTCTTTCCCCACCATTCTAAGAGACAGCCTCACAAGCGTAGTCGTGCGCACGGTGTCATCAGTGCAAGACTCGCTAAGTGTCAGGAGCCACCCCTGCAGCGCGGCCTGGTTGGCACAGTTCCAGAGGCTGTTCCTGGGTTCCAGGGGGACCTCTACGGTGACTACGTCACTCATGCCTCATCTGTATGACTACGTCTTCTCTCTCACTCGAGTCTTTTTGATGACCCGCTCTAAACACAGCTGCGGAAATCATGTTCATTCAGTCGCTGGAAATTTAGACTCATGCCCCGGTGTGATTTCAACAAAGACTGCTGGTTGCTTTACCCAGTCCCACTGAGAGCCTCACATGCCCCCTGTCTGGATGAAGAGTCTGAGGTCTTAGTGCCTGGAAAGGAAGCTGCACAAAGAAACACTTCTCTCTCTTCCTTCCAAAATATCTTGGCCACTGAGGAGGGATATGTCTACTGAACAAAGCTTCCCTCTTGAGGGAACCCTGCTAAAGGATCACCACCAGGTTCTCAACTAGCAGTACGCCTGTGTCTCCACCTTTCCAAGGACTCGCTCTCCTAAGAGCACTTAGTGCACTGGATAAAAAGAATTTGTTTATCGAGAAAAGGAATAGGGTCTCCCTTGTCTCCATGTTCTTCTCTTATTTCTACTTCTGCCCATTGTAAATCTCTATTCATCTCTTCTACTATGCCCCCCCACCCCCGACTGTTTGCCGATCCCCAGATGTATCACTCAGGTTCCCAACTCTTTACCTTGGTTCTTGTTGCTTTCTTTCCCTGATATGCCTTTCCTTCCCTTCTCTGCTTGGCTAATCCTCCCAGATTCAAGTTGGGTGGCATTGTCTTCAGGAAGGCTCTTTGGACCTTCCCCAGATTTCAGAGCACCCTACTCCTGGCTTCTGGTTTGCTCCTCTGACCTCCTCACTAGACTGCAGTCTATCAGGGCTAAGAAGAGATGTTATCCATCTTTGTATTGGCAATACTGACTACAGGATCTGGGACATAGCAGATGCTTAATAAATGTTAGATGAATATATCACCAGTGGAACAACCTAAAGAAAGAGCAAGAGAATCAGCAGTAGGAATAGGAGAGTTGAAAGGACTAGATGAATGAGGGAGCATGATGCATGCATCAGGCTTTTCTCATCTATACGTAAAATACTGGTAATCTTTTAAGTAAAAAAAAAGGGGGGGGGATAAAGAGGGAGAAAAGAGCAAAAGGCAATGTATTCATTTTGCCCAGAGTGTTTATGGAGGACTAGCTATCGAATATGGGGTGCTCCCTGGATAGGGCTAGACAACAGTTCTATGTACCCAGTAGGAGCTCAATGCATATTTGTGAGAGAGGTGATTAATTCCATGAACTTTCCAATTCTAGCCATAGTCAATTAAACTTTGTATACTGCTCAACTTCCTATGTTTCCCCAAGATAAAGAGAAATTTATTTAAATAAATGTAGCACATAGATCTTTGTACTTTGGGACAAATTATAGTGCAAGGGCCTCATTCAATGGGCAGTAATTGAAAAAAAAATACAAGAATCTTGATAGTATTTCAATTATCTCTTTTTTTCCCCCCTTCCATTTAGATATAAGAAAAAGGATGGGAATTTATTGTCCTTTGTGCTAAAGAACTCAGGAAAAATCTGCAGGCGAATAATGTAGTTTAACTTTTCTAAGTAGTCTTTAAACTCAGAATTGTTCATGCTTCAAAAAAGAAAGAAAAATAGCCAAAGAATATACAAGCGGCAGAAAACTAATTTTAAAAATATGAGCTTCTGGGCCACCTGGGTGGCTCGGTGGTGGAGCGTCTGCCTTTGGTTCAGGTCGTGATCCCAGGGTCCTGGGATCAAGTCCCACGTCGGGCTCCCTGCATGGAGCCTGTTTCTCCCTCTGCCTGTGTCTCTGCCTCTCTCTCTCTTTGTCTCTCATGAATAAATAAATAAAATCTTAAAAAAATATGAACTTCAGATCACTTAATATCAGAAAGTAGTTCATAGGTACTTTTCATAGTCAAATACTCTATTCCTTACCATATGTCATATGTCAAAAATAACAACCAGCCTCTTAACATGGTGTTTTGTCATCAATTTTTATTTTATTTATTTGATGATTCTATTTTTCTTCTCTGGATGATTTGGTAAAATATTATCGAAGGAAATGTTAACCTCATCTTTCCTTGAACAACAAAGGATGATTTTTTTTAATAGTACAGAAATGTTTATTTGGATAAAAACAGTGTGTCTCGATTTGTTGTTTCTGAAGCATTTTAAATCTTTTCCACTTTCACGTAGTACTCTAGCATTTATCAGGCATATTCACAATTAACTATAGTTTTCTTCTCAGGGCTTACAAAAAAAAAAAAGGAAAATTGAAATCCTTGAAAGTAATTTCCCCTGATTTCTGTCATTTTCATGGAAATAGCCGCCAGACAGACAACAACCAGAAACCCTGACTTTAATTCAATGGCAACTTGACTAGGGAATGGCCAACATTATTGAATTCGACAAACAAGTAGTGTAGATAGGTGGGGAAGAGCTATGAGAAATTTATGGGTAAAGCTGCTATTTAATGAGAAAAAGGAATGTCCTATTATCTCAAAGAGAATAAGTGATAAAAAGGAGAACAGAGTGCCTGAATTAGGACTCTGAATTCCAGGCAGACATAGACTGTCTCAGCCTCAGAAAGGTATTTACCCATCTCTGGGTAGGACGATCAAAGAGCAGACAGTTATGTCTAGTTTAAGACAAAACAACACAAGCTTCCCTGGGATAATATTAACTGGTTTATATGTATGTTCTCCAAATCCTTGCAAAAACTAGTCAAAGTAATATCACGATTCCTACTTCAGCAAACTCGGGCCCAAGTTCGCACTGCTCCTAGGAGGCAGAACTGGGATTTGAACGCAAATATCCTTGGCTCCTCAAGTACACACGCTTTTCTAGTGTAGCACACCAACTTCCACTCCGTTTAGCAACAGGTCATCCCCTTTCTCCCGAGCCGCTCTTCTACAGGACACCTGTCCTGGGCCAGGTTCTCCCTTAACTCGCTGTCGGTGTTCTCCGAAGGCTTTTGATTTCTTGCTGTAAAGCTATAGAGCAGAAAAGCATGCTGGTGCACACTGGCCCCCTATGCCTGCTTTATCTATTATCTAAGTTTTTATTTAAATTCCAGTTAGTTAACATAGAGTGCAACGTTAGTTCCAGGTGTAAAATACGGTGATTCAACACTTGCATACAACACCTGGTGCTCATTGTAAGTGACGTCCTTAACCCCCTTCACTTACTTCACTCAGCCCCCCCCCCCCCCGCACCTCCCCTCTGGTAACCGTCAGTTGGTTCTGTACAATCAAGAGTCTGTTTCTTGGTGTATCTCTCTCTTTCTTTCCCTTTGCTCATATGTTCTGTTTCTTAAATTCCACACGAGTGCAATCATACGGTATTTGTCTTTCTCCAACTTATTTTGCTTAGCATTATACTCTCTAGCTCCACTGGTGTCACTGCAAATGGCAAGAGTTCAGTCTTTTTTATGGCCGAATAATATTCCATTATAGATGTACATTAATAATGGAATATTATTCATGTTTTATAAAATATATATAATGATATATATATTCCAATGACTTATATTCCAATATATATTCTAATAATTTATATTATTTATCCATATATATATGCTACATCTTCTTTATCCATTCACGTACCATTCTATCAACTGTTCAAGTGGACACTTGGACTGTTTCCACATCGTGGCTATTGTAGATAATGCGGCTATAAACATCGGGTGCATGTATCCCTTTGAATTAATGTTTTTGTATTCCTTGGGTAAACATCCAGTAGTGTGATTGCTGGACTGTAGGGTAGTTCTATTATTAACTTTCTGAGACCTTCCATACTGTCTTCTACAGCGGATGCGCCAGTTCGCATTCCCACCGACGGTGCCCGAGAGTTCCATTTTCTCCACATCCTCGCCAACGTCTGTTGGCCATTCCATCAGCCATTAAGTTGTCACCCAGATGTGATGGTCCCTGTTCTGTTTTCCTTTTAAATATTGAGAAAGTAAAAGCATAGGGTCCTTTTAGAGAGTAGACCATCCTGAGGGATGATACGAGCTCAAGAGATTATCTGCACTTTTTTATTTCTCTTTCTCCTATAAACCCTGTTTAGATTTATATCCGTGCTGCTAATGAGTCTCTTCGCCACCAACTTTCCTCATCTTCTGTTCTGTTTTCAGTGTTTCTCTTCCTTAGTACAGATTCATTGCCTGGTTGTGTTCTTCCTCCCCAAATTCAGTGTCGTTTCCGGAAAAGGACAAATGCGAGGACCTGATGCACATACCTCTAAGGCCAATGAATGGCCTATTTCTCCTCAGTCTCAGTAATACCTCCTTCTGTGTTCTCATGATCCAGGAGATTATGCCCATTCCTGTATGTATCACATTTTATTATAATATATTTGGGGTCTGTTTCCAAGACTAGACTGCTGAAAGGAAAGACTGTACTGTGCACTCTTCTTGACATCCCCAATCCCTGGCAAACCCCTGGCACAATGCAGGCACTCTGTGCTTATTGAATGAACGGGTGACTAACTTACTGAGAGACGAAATCAACACTGATTAAATTTTCAATCTTGGGTATCCCAAAGGCACTTGAGTTCCTAAGTCTCAGGGCTTATATGCCTAGATGACTAGCTCATGTGACACTAAATCAAAGTGCCATGCTGTTAGGGGATGTCATCATGGCTTAAATCTCACCACAGGCAGTGCTTCTCCATGTTCTTGGGGTCAATGAACCCTTGTGTGGAGCAAAAAAAAAGAAACTTTGGAATAAGAACATTTGCACTGATTGATTGACTGATTGATTCAATATACAAATACCCACCACTTGCTATATGTCAAGCGTTGTGATAAATATTAAGAAGGTAAAAATGAAAGACTCAATTCCTGACCTTGAGGAGTATACAATGTGTGTGTCTGTGTGTAGGGGGGCGACCGACATAATGATTGTAACACAGTTCGTATGCTTTAATGAAGTACGCACAGGATAAGATGGCAACAAATATGATGATGGGCATTTAACCAGCTGAGGGCATCCAGGGAGACTTCCTGGGAGAGAAAATTTTGGAGTTGAGCTTGGTCTTAATGAAATCTTTCATGCGTATGTGTGCTAAAAAGGTAGCAATGGGGTGAGGAAGTTTGAAAACTGCTCTTACCTGTGCAATTTGCAAGCTTCCTTGGATCCATTTTTAAAGAACTCTTGACTCTTGACGTGTGCTTGCTCCGAGATACTCGTAATGGACAACATGGGGGTCTTGCGCTCAGAGCACTCTGTGGTATCCGTAATTAAATTCAGATAATGATTTATTTAACACTCCTTTCAGCATGTTTGTTTAGCGTAATGTACTAGGCCAGTTGGTATTACAGGTACAAAATTATTTAATATGGGTGGTTCTGTCCCTCAAGGAATTTACACAGCATAGACATGATACTAAGTCGAAAATGGTAATAGGGTAAATGAAACTTTGGTTAGAACAGAGAAACAGCTTCTCATCAAGCATAAAGATGGGATTGGGAAAGCTTGGAAGGAGAAATGATGCAACCTTGAGGAGTTGGGTTTAGAAATAGGGAGATAAGGGGGAGAGCCTTCTAAATACACCAGAGCTAGAAGGGTTCGCAGAGGTTGGTGGGTCCTGTGCTGCTTACATTTTAATGCACATTCACCAGCGTTAAAATGCAGATTGTGATTCAGTAGGTCCCTGGTGGGGCCTGGGAGTCTGGACTTGTAACAAGCTCCTGCTGCTGGGACGTGGGCCACACCTGGAGTAGCAAGGGTCCAGTTTCCATGCCTGAGAGAGGGGAGAACCCTGGAACCCAGGTCAGGAGGGGATGTGTCCACGCCACACAGCTGGTTAGTGTGAGAGCGGCTCCCCGCTCCACCCCGCTGCAGCCAGGGTGCAGCCAGGGTGCTTTGGGGTCAGACTCGCGTAGGCTCACTGTCCGCCCCATTGTTTACTAGTTGCAAAGCCTTAGGCAGCCTATCTATCCTTCAGGTCTCCGGGTTTCTCATTTGTAGAACGCTGATAAATGATTCCTACCTGGTAGAAGAATTGTGAGAAGTCAGGGATACGACTGGCAGAGAAAAAAAAATGCACAATAGTGTCTGGAACATAGTAAGTGATCAAAATACATAATGTGTCTTCCGTTTTCCTTTTTTGACCAAGTTAATATTCCTGTCGATGAACATGGCCTCGTGTGGGGCATTATCTCCCCCAGGGGCTAGGCCGGGTTAGCAGCCAGGGAGAAGCAGGAGGGCACTTAACACCGGCGGGCAAAGTGGCGCCTGATTGAAGCCAAGAAATGAATCAATCTTTTTCTTTTCTTTTCTTTTCTTTTCTTTTCTTTTCTTTTCTTTTCTTTTCTTTTCTTTTCTTTTCTTTTCTTCTTCTTTTCTTTCTTTTCTTTTCTTTTCTTTTCTTTCTTTCTTTTTCTTTCTTTCTTTCTTCCTTTCTTCTTTCTTTCTTCTTTCTTTTTCTTTTTTTCGCTCTCTTTTTCTTTCTTCTTTCTTTTCTTTTTTCTTTTTTTCTCTCTTTTTCTTTCTTCTTTTCTTTTTTCTTTCTTTCTTTCCTTTTCTTTCTTTCTTTTTCTTTTCTTTCTTTTCTTTTTTCTTTTCTTTTCTTCTCTTCTTTCTCTCTTTCTCCTTCCTTCCTCCTCCCTCCCTTCCTTCCTTCCTTCCTTCCTTCCTTCCTTCCTTCCTTCCTTCCTCCTTCCTTCCTCTTTTTTTCCCGAACCCTGTTTCTTTGGAAGAGGATTCAGGAAGGTAAACACATCCATCAGTGATTTTTTTTTTTCTGTACTTCTTTGCAGCTGAGGCCTTTAAAACATCTGCTCATTAATAGAAAACGCTCAGCTAATACCACGAATATTAACGGTAGAGATTTTTCATTCCACTTCGGTTGATACAGGAATCATCTCTTGTCTGGATCCACGATTTTTTTTTTTCAGTTTATTTCAGCGGCTTACCTCCACACCAAGAAAAACGCCCATCTCATCGTTGCCAAGGCGATAAATGAGAAACAATAACCTGGAAAATGTCTTCTTTAATGAGAAACTTTCTGTTTCAAATACTAGCAAAGGCAAAGGAAGTGCGTTGCCATATTTGCACGATGTGAGGGTTAGAACTGGCCCGCGTGGAAGGTGCAAAAAAAAAGTGAAAAGGAGGAAAAAAAAAACGCAAAACCACCCACCTATGAGGAATTAGACTGTGTGTGAGGCTGTGCAGAGCCACTGTAAGAGCTGCTTCAGGAACCTATTTAGAAATCAGTGCTCTGGTCTCTGAATTGTTAGAGACCCCAGCAGCCCCCCCCCCCTTATTGCTGCAAACGTATTGCAGCAGCCGCGGCCTGGGAAGCCGGGGCGGGACCGCGGCAGGGCTGGGAGGGGGGGGCGCACAGGCCCCTAACGTTAGGGCCCCGCGGCCCCGCGCGCTCCACCAGCCGGTCGCCAGGTGGCGCCAGAGAGCAGGCGGCCGGGCGGCTGCACCCCGCGGCCCCCCAGCTGCCCGCCCTGGGCCCAGACCACCTGCGGGCCTGGTGACTTGCAGGATGCCTCCCGCGGAGGGGCGGAGGGCACGAGCAATCCGTGTCGACTCCGCCTGCCGCTGGTGTGCGTGCGTGTGCGTGTGCGTGTGCGTGTGCACATGGGAGCTGTTTGCTCATCCCACTGTAGCGCTCTCTGGGGCCCTAGGGCTGCTGGCCAGGTATGGCTGTGCCTAGTGATTGGCCCTTCCTGCGAGAGTTTTGACCTCCTTCAAGGCCCCTCTCCACTTTCTATTCTTTCTTTCTTTTTTTAAGATTTTATTTATTTATTCATGAGAAACACACACACACACACACACACACACACACAGAGAGGCAGAGACACAGGCAGAGGGAGAAGCAGGCTCCATGCAGGGAGCCCGGTGTGGGCCTCGATCCTGGGTCTCCAGGGTCACGCCCTGGGTCGAAGGCAGGTGCTCAACCGCTGAGCCCCCCAGGGGTCCCGCTCTCCCACTTTCTTTACTCTTTCCTCCTTATTGGATGACCTCTGGGGACATCACAAGGAAGCGTACCAGGTACTTTGACACCCTCCTACCAACGTGAACAACTGCATACTTTCGCTCTCAACCCCATACCCTATGGCATTAAGAAATCTTCTGCTTTTGTTAATGAGAAAGATTTATGGGCACCTCAGAAAGATTTGAGCTTAGACAGACAGAGATCAAAGGCAACCAACAGGCGTTATGGCACTTGCTTGTGTTCTAGCTGCCTTCCTTTGACTTTTATAGGTTTTTTTCAAGGTAGACCCTTAATGAGCTTGATAACTGACCTTCAGCAAGTGAATGTCACAAAAATTACACATCCTAGACGTGATAACTATCCTGCGGGGGGAAAAAAAGTTTTCTTGTCCTTCCATTAGGCAAGTGGCGTTTTGCTCTCATTACACAAACAATGTAAGCAAGGCCCATAGAACTTACCAAATGAGTTAGTAAAAGGACAACTCTTTCTACAAGCTAGAAGGCATTGCTGATGTGACAATCACCTGCTACTGTGATGCCCTGATATACACCAAGGGCTTCTGTAAATTCTTTATATGCCATATTTGAATTAACAATCTTTAGTAAGCAAAGAGACAGTTCAGAAGCCGAAGATGCTATCTTTCTATTGTCTCCTTACATTTATAAATCTTACAATTCTTTCTATGTGGAAGCACCCAGAAGGCTGTGTTTATGAGTGAATGTTTCATTTCCTGGGTTAAAAAAATTTTGAAACCTTCATCATTAGATAGGCTATTTGCTGCTTGAAAATGTCAGCTAAAAATTCCTTAAAATATAGTGAATGCAATTGACTACTGTGCTAGAGAATATATTTAATGAAGAAATGAAAAAAAAAGGCCTAGTTTTGTAATGTATTTAATTCGATAAAGGAATCATACTAAAGTAGAATTATCCTCGAAACTGGTCCCATGGTGTCTAGAAGGGAAGAGTTTATCTTTTTATATGTTCTGATTGGTTTTTGTGGCTTTTGAAATGTGGCCAGGGAGTCAGGCTGGTTTCCAGAGACACAATTAAAGAAGGTAGAGAGGGCAGGGTTAGGCCATGGCAAGCTGGTGCATGATGCAGCAGATATGGAGATCGCTGTGTTCAGGTTAGGTCTGTATCAGTGCAGGCAGCTGATTATAAGGGTCTGTCATAAGCAGGCATAAACTGAGGTAAACTGGCTAGTATCAGAGGTAGTTGGAGTGAGAAGGGACAATTTCCCTGCAATCAAAGGTTGTATTGGCTGTAGACTGAGAGTGCTCTATGTTCCATTTGAGTTGTTAGAACTTTAGAAGTAGGCAGCTCTCTGCTGATTCTCAAAGCCCAAACCAGAGGATACAAGTTTCTGTTTTTTCTGTAGATGGTTCAAACATGTTGCTCAAGTCTACTCTCCAGAGACAGCATGGTATAATGGAAGCTCTACCAGCAGGCCCAGGTTCAACTATTAACTACCATTTTTCCACTATATAGTTTCAGACAAATTGATTAAATCATTTGAGTCTCTGTTTTACCTGAAAAATGGAAACCACAAGGCCTACCTCACAAGACTGTTGTGAAGATTAAACAGCATTAATGTTTGTGAGGGCCTATCACGATATTCACTCATTCTACAAATAGGTTTTTAGCACCTACCATATGCCTGACATTGTTTGAAGTATTGGAGAGACAGCATCAAAAAGAAGAAAAGAAGTTTATGCTCTCATGGTACTTAGTATAGATACCAATGAAAAAGTAAATGATTGGTTAAAATTATAATTCCAGGTCAATGTAAATGCTGTGAAGATACAGATTCCTGTTGTTCTAAACCTTGCATTTTGTTGAACCATACAGGGGGAAATATGGTTCCAGTAAGGTGGGAGATCAGATAAGAAACACTGGTATGAAGCTAAAATCTGCAAAGGACAACTCCAGGGTGAACCAGGAAAAATAAAACCTACTTTACATAAAGAGACGCAGAGGATAACTGTCCATTTGTCCTTGGCTCCAGGTTTAAAATGAAAAAAAAAAAAAAGAAGTATTTTCCCTCAGAATTCCCATCCATGGTCCACAAAGATACAAGTTTTAAAATAGAAATAGTACTACATTTATTTTATAAAAAACTTCTAGTGGAAGTTTTGAAGTGGTCCTGTAGAGTTAGTGTCCCTATATGATTAGCAAGAGAAAACACAAAGCATCTGTGAAGTAACCTACACCAATTAAAGGCCAAAAAACTTGCTGGAGATAAAGTTCCAAAGAAAATGAGCTAAAAAAAATGAGCTCAAAAATAGAAACAAAAATCTCTAAATGTGATGAAATCAGGAGCATGAATTAGCAGAAACAACAAACTACACAATTGTACATGTAAAGACTGCAGAGATTAGAAATAACAGGCATTCAGGTATAGAATATAAAATAAATGTGCTTGAAGAAAAAAAATTATCAACTAAAAGTATGTGGAAGATACATGAGACTTTCAAAACTGTCACACACACATTTAGTAGATATGGAATAGAAATTAGAAATAAGTTGCAATAGAAATGCAATGAATAGGACCACATATTAGATTCAGTTAACAAGAGAATATGTGAACTGGAAGATAGATTTGAAGAAATTACCAGAAGGCATCATAGAAAAAGTAAATGGTGGGAAATATATGTTAGATTCAGTTAATAAGAGAATATGTGAACTGGAATATAGATTTGAAGAAATTACCAGAAGGCATCATAAAAAAGTAAATGGTGGGAAATATATATATATAAAGAGATTGAGGAATATGAAAAATAGAGTGAGAAGATCTAAAATACTTCTAGAGTTCCAGAAAGGGAAAATAAAGAGGATGGGGTACAGAAATATTAGAAAAGGTACTGGTGAGGGATTATCTAGAATGTATAAAAGATGGCAATTCTCAGATGCTGGACCCCCCAACAAATTCCAAGTAAGATAAATTAAATCCGTTAAAACTATATACCACATAGTCAAATGTGGGATACAAAAGACAAAGAGAAGTGCTAACAGCAGTTATAAAGGGTAGATTGAAAGTAAAAATAAATAATTAGATCCACAGATGAAAACTTAACAGCAGCAAGAAAAGTCAGAAATATGTTGAATGCATCTCGCAGGTATGGGGGAAAAAGAATTACACACCTCAAGTCCTATATTCACTAAAGTATATTTCAAGAAAGGGAAAATAAGGGTGTTTTCACATGCTTACTTCTAACAGAGTCATGTTAAAGGAATTTTTAAAGATGTATTTAAAGAAAGGGAAAATGATCTAGGAGGAAGATGTGAAATGTAAGTGCAATTAATAATGGAACAGTTAATTGGCCAAGTCTAAATGAACCATAGCTAGATAATTCATTAAAGCAATATCTATGTGTAGAATTAGAAAAATCACAATGAAACTAAAATAATTAACAGAAATATCATGTAATTTGGGAGAGAATGATTTGCAACTAAAATGCTCTAAAACCTTTTGTTTGGGAGATATTCTTTTTTTAATAACAAATATATTAAATATAGAGTCTGCTAAGTTGAATGTGTTAAAGTTTCTAGGGGACCTACCAAGAATAGAAAAACAGTGTAAATTCAGGCTAGAATTAACTCAGGAAACAGACGCTGGTGAGGATGTGGAGAAAGGGGAACTCTCTTCCACTGTTGGTGGGAATGCACACTGGGGCAGCCACTCTGGAGAACAGTATGGAGGTTCCTCAAGAAGTTAAAAATAGAGCCACCCTATGACCCAGCAATTGCACTACTCGGTATTTATCAAAGGATAAAAACATAGTGATTTGAAGGGGTACAGGCACCCCAATGTTTACAGCAGCAATGTCCACAAGAGCCAAGCTATGGAAAGAGCCCAGATGTCCATTGGCAGATGAACGGATAAAGAAGATGTGGTCTATATATACGATGGAATATTACTCAGCCATCAAGAAAGGATGAAATCTTGCCATTTGCAATGACGTGGGTGGAACCAGAGGGTATGATGCTGAGTGAAATAAGTCAGAGAAAGTCAAATACCACACGATTTCACTCATATGTATTAATTTAAGAAACAAAGCAGATAAACAAAGGGGGGAGGGAAGGAGAAATAAGACCAAAACAGAAGGAGACAAGCTAGAGAGACCTATTTTTTTTTTTTTTTTAGAAACTTCTAACTTGGGATCCCTGGGTGGCGCAGCGGTTTGGCGCCTGCCTTTGGCCCAGGGCGCGATCCTGGAGACCCGGGATCGAATCCCACATCAGGCTCCCGGTGCATGGAGCCTGCTTCTCCCTCCGCCTGTGTCTCTGCCTCTCTCTCTCTCTCTGTGACTATCATAAATAAATAAAAATTAAAAAAAATATATTAAAAGAAACTTCTAACTATAGGAAACCAACTGAGGGTTGCTGGAGGGGAGGTGGGTGGGGGGATGGGGTAACTGGGTGATGGGCATTAAGGAGGGTACTTGATATGATGAGCACTGGGTATTGAACGCAACTGATGAATCACTAAATTACCTCTGAAACTAATAAATACTGTATGTTAATTAAATTGAATTTAAATAAAAATTTCAAGTTTTTGAAATAAAAAAAAGAAAAACAGTGCATATTCAAAAAATCCAAAGTAAAACAACAATAAAAAGGTAGGCTGAGAAAAAAAGAAAAATCTACAGAGAATAAAACAATACAGTAGCAATGAATTAAAATTACTTCAGCAATCAATATGACAAAAGGTATATTAGAACCTTACAGAGAAATTATAAAAACCAACTAGAAGATATTAAAGAATATTTAAATAAATGCAAAAATGCACTAAGTTCGTGAGAGGAGAGACCCAGTATCATAAAGATGTCAGATCTTCCCTTATTGATCTTTAAGTTTAAAATGTCTATAATCTGGGGTGCCTGGCTAGCTCATTTAGAAGAGCATGAGACTCTTGATCTCAGGGTTATGAGTTTGAACCTCCCATTGCTTGCCGAGACTATAAAAAAATAAAAAATAAACTTGAAAAAAATCTGTAATCAAAATCTTCTTTTTGTGTGTGTGTGTAGAAAATGCAAGCTGATCATAAAAGCTATATGGAAGAGTGATAGGCAGGAAAAATCAAGAATAGCCAAGATGAGACATCACCTCCTAGAGATCAAGACTTTGAAAATGATATTGTAGGGGCGCCCAGGGGGCTCAGTCGGTTAAGTGTCTGCCTTTGGCTCAGGTTATGATTTCAGGGTCCTGGGATTGAGCCCCATGTGGGGTTCCCTGGTTGGCAGGAGCCTTCTTCCCCCTCCCACTCTCCCTCTGTACTCTTCCCTGCCCCCCCCCCCTCAGATACCTACATAAAATCTTTTTAAAAATGCTGCTGCGTGGAGGCCTGGATGTCTCAGTGGATTAGCATCTGCCTTTGGCTCAGGGCGTGATCCTGGAGACGCGGGATCGAGTCCCACATTGGGCTCCCTGCATGGAGCCTGCTTCTCCCTCTGCCTGTGTCTCTGCCTCTCTTTCTGTGTCGCTCATAAATAAATAAATAATAAATAAATAAATAAATAAATAAATAAATTCTTTCAAAAAATAAAATAAAATGCTGTTGCAATTAAAATTGTGTGCTATTTACATAGGGATAAGCAGATATTCCAATGGAATAGAAATAGTGAGAAAAGATCTATCTAAATGCAGCTCCTTGATGAATAAAGTAACTACTATTACAGATCAGTTGGGGAAGGGACGTCTTTTTAAAATTATTTTAATTTTTATTAATTTTTTTTTGGAAAGAAGGAAAACAAAGGTTGCAATCATTATTTCGTGTTTGTCCCTCCTGTTCTCTTTACACCTGGACTGCATCTCCATCATCTGCCTCTTCATTGAGACCTCTCCTGACCACCTCAACTCAAAGCAATCTCTCTTTTTTCTTTCACACGCTGGGAATGAATGCATCACTCACTTCTCTCCTCACAAATTCAGGTACCTCCATTTTATCTTTTGCTCATTAAGAAGAAATAGGTAGACTTTTAATGCTCTACATGTGACAGAGAGGCAACATTATCTGGTGGTTCATTATTTTTGGGTAAGAACATATCTGACCTGATAGGAATGTAGGGTCGCAAACTGAGTGCCAGAGTCTCACTCACTTAAAATGCAGAGAGACAAAGCACAGTGTTCAGAGCCCGACTAATGATTCCTCTGATTTATTATAAATAAATATTTTTAGTATTCACCACATACAGATAAATTATAAACGAGATAGTGTAGGCACCTACATAAATACAAAAGAGAAGGCAATTTCTGTCCTGGAAGCACTTCTGAGCTAATGGAGAAATAAAAAGATAAATAATGGGACACCTGGGTGGCTCAGCAGTTGAGCGTCTGCCTTCAGTCCAGGGCGGGATCCCGGGGTCCTGGGATCGAGTCCCCGCATGGGGTTCCCAGCAGGGAGCCTGCTTCTCCCTCTGCCTGTGTCTCTGGCCTCTCACTCTGTGTCTCTCATGAAAAAATAAATAAATAAAATCTTAAAAAAATAATTATTAGACAAAATAAGTGCATAAAGAGGGACAAAATACTGTGGCCCTTGGTAAGGTAGAGACGGGGATAGGGTGGCCCCAGAAAAGGTCCCTCATGATGTAGTGATTAAGCTGATGGAGCTATTACTGAAGGCTTGTTAATATTTTGACAAGATTGGGCAGGGTGTCAAGGCTAAAAAAAAAAAAAAAAAGGATATGGGGAGAGGTTAACAGTAAGTTAAACACGAGGTAGGTATGGGATAGAGAAGAACTTGTAGTTCGTCTGTAGTGTGCGCGACCAGGGATGCTGTTGCCATTTTGCGCAGGATGATTCTGTACTTTGTGGGATTGTCCAAAACCCTGTAGGAAGTTCAGCACTGATTTGAGAAGAGAAGAAATGACCGTATCACTCTCTGCTCAGAACCGCTGGGACCCACGACGCTCAGGGGGAGGTGGAACTGGAAAATGTACCGTTGATCATTTGGGATTCCACGATGACATGACTTCACTTAATTTTAGAGGCAATGGAAAATGACTGGTGGTTTTAAAGTAGGGTAAGGATGGAACTGGAGTTCTACGGAAGGAGGGTTGTTTGCTGGCAGTAGAGGGGTAAGCGGATGAAGGCCACTAGGAAGGTAGAATGGGGGAGAAATTAGAGGAAGCACAAGGGTCAAGGTCAGGGTGGGACGTGCAGACTCGGGATCAGCCGTGCGTGTGAACGAGAGGCTGGAGCCGGGGGCTGTGTGACATCACAACAAAACCCATGAAGACGAGAGAGGCAAGGTAGGGGGGGTTTAAAGTGGTCCCAAGCACGGGGTTGAAGCTGCTGATGGCAGGGAGCTGGCAAGAGAAATAAATGGGGATGAAGAAGGGAGCGCAAGACAAGGGCACATTTAAGGGAGTTTCAGTACAAAGAAGCACTTGGGAGAGGGGGTACGGGGGGTATTGACCTTGGGTGACAGGGAGACACTCTTGCTGCTACTTGATAAACATTCTGCTCCAGGACAGCAAATGGCTACGATCCTCACCCCCCAACTGCTCTCCTTTTTTTTTTTTTTTTCTTCTTCCATTCTTCCTGGGAACCTCAGTTTCCAGGGTGCTATCGTCTTACACAGTCGCTGCATTCCGGAAAAACTGTGTGTAAATGAAAATTTTCTAACTTACATTCAACTTCTAAAAGTTGAACTGCATTCCAAATGCGCTAGGCAAGCTTTCTATTTAAAGGAGCCCTTTGACGGACCCTTCCCGTAATGTGAGAAATTAATTCCAAGCGTGTCTGTTTTACAGTTGCAGTCCCCGGATCGCTGGGTTTCTTCTCCTGGACAGCTAACTGGGTCAGAGCGTTCTATTCTCAGAGCCCAGCCCCACACAGACACTAATTGGTTGTCGCATCTGAAAGGTTGTGTATCACTTTGTCATTTCTAAATTTACATGATGTAATCCATGTACAAGATGGGAGAGGTTTCATGCCCGGTGGGAGGAGCAAGTGCCACATGCTTAGATTTCCAAATATATCTAGAGACACAAAATATTTTAAAAGAGGCAAGACTTCAGGAGCGCCTTCCTCAATCTCACATTTCAACAATCTGTGGTTTCAGTAGGACCTAGTGGGTCCCTACCACTTTGCGGAGAGAGTGACATGACGTCTCCCCACCTGCGACATTGATTTTATGAGGGAGAACAGCAATCGTGAGAACAAAGATGCAAATAGACAACCACCAAAACCCCCATCAAATAATGCATTGTGAGACCACAGGCTACGAAGCTCAGGACCAAAAATTGAAAAATGAATGCACCGTTTTTAAGGCACTGGGAGGGCTGAGAGGCCCAGAATTGGGAGCATACATGAGGCAGGATTTGCACAGGCCAAATCTTGTCCCCGTTTTTTCTTTTTAAAAGCATGAGGCCAGACTAAAATAAAAGTCACACCCTGTGTGGTTTTTTTAACGAGTTCAAATGCCTCTCAGATGAGCAGTTATTAGCACGTTGTAAGGATTTCTGGGAGACACCACACAGGTCATCAGCCTTCAGGATGGTATCCTTTGGTCACAGCTGCCGCGTCACCTGTGGGCTCACGTTTCTCTTCCGTGTATGCCATCGGTTGCACCCCAGGCCCCCAAAGTGAGGGGCAGGTGAGCACGGGAGCATTCCCTTCTAGCATGCTTCTCGGACTTGGAGGTCTGTTGGAATCATCCCGGAAACTTTATTTCTATTTCTATATTTCTATTTCTATTTCTATTTCTTTTTTTAAATTTTTATTTATTTATGATAGTCATCACAGAGAGTCGTCACAGAGAGTCGTCACAGAGAGAGAGAGAGAGGCAGAGACACAGGCAGAGGGAGAAGCAGGCTCCATGCCCTGGGAGCCCGACGTGGGATTCGATCCCGGGTCTCCAGGATCGTGCCCTGGGCCAAAGGCAGGCGCCAAACTGCTGCGCCACCCAGGGATCCCTTCTATTTCTTTCTATTTCTATTTTTATTTGTCTGTCTATCTATCTATCTATCTATCTATCTATCTATCTATCTATCTATCATCTATCTAGCTAGCTAGCTAGCTAGCTATCTGGGAAACTTTGAAAAGCTTCTGATGTCTGGGTGCCACCCCCGTGGGTTCGGGTGTAACCGGCCCTGGGCATTGGTACTCGCAAAAGTTCGTGCGGCGCACGTTGTGAGCCCATCTTCCAGGCTGCGAGACGCATGGCCCTGCTGCAGTCGCTCCATCAGTTCCTGTATCCCTAGACCCTCTGACTTTGAGAACCTGTGGCTCTCTGGCCTCACTGGCTCCGTCTTTCCTATCTAAAAGCTGAACAGGCAGGTGGAAGGAGAAGTAGCGGAATTCTTTCCCTGACTGGCTTCCAGAAGAAGCCCAGCAAATACAAGTATTGGCACAATATACCAGGCCTCTGAAAAGTGCCACCTCCTGTGCCAGAGAAATTCAGAAAGCACGGAGGAGTCTTGGGTGAGAAGTCCAGCTCTGCCTCCCCACGCTTGGGAAAGCTACTTCTTCCTGCTGAGGCTCGGTTTCCTCATCTATACAAATTGGAACACCTGCTTGCTGGGCCTTACTGCGCTGACTACTCGGAGTCGGACATAGCGCCCAGCTGGCGGGGCCCTCGCTAGTCGGAGGTACATGCATGGAGAGCACAGCGAAGATAGCTAAAGCTTTTTCACCGATTTATGCCCCGAATTAGTAATAATGATGATTTATGGAGCCCATTTATCCGATTCTTTGCCTGTGAAGCAAATATTTATTACACGTCCACTTAATGCCAGCCGCCCTGCTACATGCTAGGAGTACGGTTAGGACTAAAACACGCATGCTCCCTCCCTTAGGGCCTCTTCCTGCTCAGCTACATGCTTCATTCATCAACATAGGAGTTGATTTCAAGCAGCTCAGAGACTGACCTTGCTGGAGGGGTGGTACGACTACCAAACTGGCCCTCGATGCCACCCCCCCCCACTGCAAACACTTGGGATGTGCTATATGGTTAGGAGAAACCTGAACCAAGCAGAGAGACAAAGGCTTCGCGGTGTCCGTGACCGTTGTGAGGGGTCATGAGGCTATCAGAAGGACCACCCCACTCGGGCAGCTACGTGAGCCGTGGTTTATCTTTTTCTGGGTTCTTGAAGGCCCTGCTTCGAGTGTAGCTGTGCATACGTGGTAAGGTGTGTGACTACTACATTACGGGAACTTGGAGTTTTTGCTGGGGTCTCTTGGCCTCTTTTGATCAATCACTCACTTCCGTGACGATACTGCTTCCCTCAACGGTGATCCTAAAAGCTGGTATTATCATCTTTATTTTAGGTGTTAGATGCAAGTAGTCCAAGGTCATTGGGCTGGTAAAGGGCAAAGCTGAGATTGAACCTGAGGTCGGTGTGATTCCACAGCTCACACTCTTAACCTCTGCTTCCAAGCAAACTTCAGGTGAGCGTGCTTGGGAAATATCAAAATCTGACTGGCCAGAGCATTAATTTTAAAAATCACAAGTAAAGAAGAAGACACGCAGGTGGAACTAGGAGAGGATGCTGTGACTGTACCATCTAATCTTGGCCTTTGGGCCTCTTAGGAAATTATATAAGAGACTGGAATCCAATAAAGAATTGTGTCCAGTTTGCCTGGTTATCAATCAAACCTGCTGATGCTTAATTTTATGACATTCTGTAGATTAAAGGCTTCATGATTCAGGTTCCCATCTCTTCGTAGCTGCAGGTGCAACTCTTTTGTTAGACTGAGAACATAACGACTACGACGAAAAAAGCAACACTAGCAACTTGAGTGCGGTGTAAGATCTCGCTAATTCCAGGTAATCTTTCTCTGCTTTCAGGATAAAAAGTTTTAACAGTGATGATGGAATGTGTGAGTGAGCGTGTGGACATTTACGTGCGTGTACGAGTGTACAGCAGCTCATATGCAAACGCTCGGGAGTTCATGTGGAAGAATAGAGATTTTAAGCCAGTTTTTTTTTTTTTTTCCCAGATTTCCGTGAGTTGCAGTAAGTACTTTCTATGGTATCCATCCAGTTCGTAAGTGATTGCCTTTTCTGTTCCCCATCCTGAGTAGGGGACCCGGCAGCTATGTTTATATTAATGAAACATGACCCCCACATTTGCTTAGACCAGTGGTGGCCATTTGATCCCAAAAGGGCCAACCACATTCTCTCTCGTGGCATGGATTCCGAATTCATTATGCTTTCTGTATCCATGCCCTTTGCCAAGTAACTTTGTGGTCCTTCCATCAGAGGTTGAGGATATATATTTTATCTCCCTGTTGGATATTGGACCCAGCTATGTGACTTGGCCATGGAATGTCAGGGGGTACAGCTTGAACCTAGGCTTTAAATGGGCATGTGGAGTTGGGGCCTGTCCTCTTGAGCTCCTAGCCTTCGTCCATGAGAAGAACAGGTCTCAGGTAGCTGCTGGCCCAAGGACAGGGGGAGACATCTGGGACAGACCTGGATAAAAACCGTGCTCGGTCAAGCCGCCTATAACCAGTGCGCGGACACCTGAGCAAGGGATAAATACTCATGATAGCATATCCTTGAATTTTGCTTTGGATTTTAGGGAGAATTATTATGGCAACACATAACTGATGTATCTCTCCTTGAAACTCTAGAATTAGGCGGAGAGACAAAGAGACTGTCTCTTTGGACTGTCTTTTGGGAGTGGGGCATGTAAATGGTAGAGCTCACTATGGAAGAATGTTGAACTTTTTTCTTTCTTTTTCTGACTACTCCTCTGCTTAAGTTGTTTGTTTGTTTGTTTGTTTTGAGGTAAAGTTCACAAAACATACAATTAACCATTTTAAGGTGAACAATTCAGTGGCCTTTAGTACATTCACAGTGTTTTACAACCACCTCTATTTCCAAAATATTTTCATCACCCCAAAATAAAACCCTGTATGCATTAAGCCTTTACTCCTAATTTCTCTCTCTCCCCAGCCTCTGGCAACTACCAATCTGCTTTGTTTTAACTTTTAAATTAAAAACAAATTTTTTTAAAGGGATTTACATATTGCCTATTATGGACTGCCTTGTGGCCCCCTCCCACCAAATCCCTATATTGAAGCACTGAGCCCTTATGTGACTGTATTGGAGACAGGGGCCTTTAGGGAGGCAATTAAGGTTAAACAAAGCCAGAAGAGTGAAGCCCTGATCTGACAGGACTGGTGTCTTTACAAAAAAGGTGAAACGATTGCAGAACCTTTGCCACGTGAGAGTACAGTGAGAAGGCGGCCATCTGTGAGCCAGAGAGATGGGCATCTGTAAGTGCCCCCAGGGCCTGAGCATGTGGCCCTCCGATCTCAGATCTTCAGCCTCCACTGAGAGAAAATGCATTTCTGCTGTCTGAACCATCCAGTCTGTGGTATCTTGTTATGGCCGCCTGAGTGGACCCACACACTTATTCTGGATATTTATATCAGTAGGACCATTAACGTGTGATCTTTGGGCCTGGCTTCTTTCCAGGGAAGGCATTTTCTCCAGGTTCATCCCTGTTGTAGCGTGCATCAGGATGTCATTCCTTTTTTACAACTGGATAAGATTTTATTGTCTGCATACCACATTTTGTTTATCCGCTCATCTGTTAATGGATATTTGGGTTGGTTCCACCTTTTGGCTATTGCGGATACGGCCGCCATAAACATATGTGTACAAGTATTTGTTTGAGTACCTGTTTTCAACTTTTTTTTTTTTTTTTGGTATCTACCTAGGAGTGGAATTACGGGGTCATAGAGTAATCCTCGGTGTGCTGAATTTTCGGTGCTCAGATCCTCAAAGCTGTTTCTTGGTTTCTATATCATCCTACCATGGGTTCCATATGATAGCTTCAAAACACTTTCAGTAAATTCCTTTTGTTGCTGTGGTTAGACAGTGCTCACTTAAGCTGGAGTTAATTGCTGTTACTCGAAACTTAGAGATCTTAATTTAAAAAGTTCTATTTTTTTAGCCCCATAATATTAATATAGTATTATGAGAAAAATGGGCAAGTTTGCCATGGGGGTGGTAAGTCCCCCACTGATACTGACCAAATCAGGCCAATATCTTGGTGGGATTTTGGAATTTAACTAGACCACGAGATTGTTGCTAAGATTGCCACTCACCTTTGGGACATGGCCACTCACCTTTGGGACCAGGCGGCACAGGACCTCTCATTGAGAGCATATTCCAGTTCAAAACGACTCCTTAAAGCGGCCACGTGGCTCCGGCCAGGCCCTCCCCGGCTCACCAGGCAGTCAGAAGAAGAGGAAGGTGAGAGAGACCCACTGCTGTTACTTGATGCAGGTGACATCAGCTGAGGGAAGAAAGGGTGGCTTCAATCCTTTCAGAAATCTGACAGGCTTAAGGCATAGGCTAGAGTATGGATTTATTTTAACTTTCTATTCTAGGATTTCTCTTATTTTAATTTCTATTCATCTCAGCTCGCTTCTGGCTTTTCCTATCGGCCTCGGATGGTAATACATGGCTAGCTTAATTTACTTTTTGACCCAGTTCTATGCCGAGAGCTGGCCCATTCAATTTATACACATTTTTCAGAAAACATGATGCGCTCAAATCAGATTCATAAAATAGATATTTAGAAGGTGATTATTTAATGGTTGAAAGATTACATTTTTCACTATGGCGGTGAGATTCGTGGCAGAGTTCCTTTAAGTTGTAGCTTAAAACTATCCCCTTTATACGAAATTATTTCCTTTATGTAAAATGAATTTACACATTTTCCCAAGAATATATCCATTTTACAAAATGAGGGATGCTTTAATGTCTGGCAAGCTTGAGGACTAAAGAGAGTTGTTGGGAGAGAGTTTTCAAAAACAGTTGCAAATAGTTAAGCGTAGTTAGAAAAATAGAAGAGTACGAGGGAAGAAAATGAGAAAGAAGAAAAAAAAATAGGAGAGTAGTTTTCTTGAATTTCTGACGACCTTGCTGTTCACGAACTTTACCTAACCCAACTGAGAACACTAGTGCTTTGACATTATAATTTCACAACACAGGTAGACAGTAGATTTTGGTTTAAAAGTATAATCCATGCAAATTCTAGGCTCCTTACAGTAGCCAAGACATTACTAAGTAAAGCTCAGAGGATCATGTGATGTTAGTGTTGAAATGAACCTTCAAACTCTTCCATGACTGAATCTCTCCTGTGCCTCCTTTTCAAGTTAGCTATGCAAGCTGATGGGGAGCCTCCAGGGATGGGGACCTCACTGCCTCCAGACCTGTTCATTTATCTTAGGACAGCTCTGACAATTAGAAATTTGTCTCTCCTAAAAAACAAAACAAAAAAACAAACAAACAAACAAAAACAACCATAATTACACTTCATTTCCATCTGTTGACCCTTAGAGGACAAGACCAATTCCTTTGCCATCTGATCATTTTTCAGATGTTTAAAAAACAGCTTTTGGGCTTATCTTAATTTTCTCTTCTCTGGGACAAGCAACTCTGGTTCCTTTAATTGGTTCTCATATATGTGATGTTCAATCCATTCATCATTCTGGTCTCTCTTCCCTAAAATGTGTTCAGTTATAATTATCCCTTTATTTTATTTTTTAAACAATATTTTATCTATGTATTCATGAGAGATGCAGAGACATAGGCAGAGGGAGAAGTAGGCTTCTCTCCGCGGGGAGCCCCATATGGAACTCATTCCCAGGACCCTGGGATCGCTACCTGAGCCAAAGGCAGATGCTCAACCACAGGGCCACCCAGGCGCCCCTATAATTATCCCTTTAAAAGGACATACCTGGGAACTATCTTGTTTGGCCATCTCAGGATAGAGAGGAATGATACTCATTTTTTATTTTGTAGCAAGACAGCTACTTCACATTCCAACTCCAAAGAGCTTACTATCTACTAACATGCACGATGCTCCTAAACCGTATCTCCACCATTTGACATCTTTGCTATTGTTTCTTTGCCTCTAGTGTGTGATGTTATATTTATTCCTGTTAGACACGTCCTCTCGTTTTATCTTCCGAGGTACGGAATTCCACAAATCAAGCCCCTTAAAGCTGATTCTGGGCCATTATCGAGTGCAGCCCAGTCCAGCAAGTTCTCTTTGCATTGAGTGTTTCATCTTCTCTACTGGGAGAGACTGTGCTAAGAGGCTTGCTCAATGTAAGAAGCCACACTAGTTTAGGAGATCCAACCATTGTCTCTGTTTCTGGAATCCACTCTCTCATCTAGTTGGATATATCCCCAGGCTTGGAGAAGTTTTGCCCTGAGAAACACAAAGGTTCAAAGTGAGAGGACACTTGGAACTTAAGCCTTAAAAGGGTCTCTCAACATCCAAGGACTCTGGCGGATGCTTTTGTTATTAGGGGCTGCCAAAGCCCCACTGAATACACTACTACTTCTCTCTGCTTTGTGGGTTTCAGGACTGAAGAGAAGTGAATGGACATTTAACGTCCAAAGACTGAAGCTGCCTCCTACATAAAAGGCTTCCTTTTTAGAAGTTCCAGTAAAGAGTTATGAGACAGAGCCATTCGCTGCAGGCTGCAATTGAAGACCTGGAACCCTTTCCCAATAAACTGGGTTCTAGTGATTCTAAGTTGAGATTTTTTTTTGTTGTTGTTGTTGTTTTTAGGGGAAGAAATTGGATGGTTCCACTCTGGGATTTAGTTATGCAATCTCAGGTTGATGCTGTTTCCCATTTTGCCCCTTCCCATCATATGCGCTTGTATTTGTGATGTGTGATGCCCACCCCCATCTCTTGCAGCACTCATTTGCTTTGGGGATATATTATTATTTTTGAATTAGTACTCCCGTGTTAGTTCCTTGCCTGTTTTCAAATGCTATCTCCTGACCAGGTGTATAGAAAATTAAGGCAATTAGGGAGAAAATTAAAGCAAACAACTCCTTGATATTAAGGGGAAGAAAATTCCATTAGGCTGATTACCAACATATATCACCTTATGCAACATATGTGCGGTATAAAAGCAATGCATCCCAATTAATTTATGTACTAATTTCAGTGATAATTTCCCTTTCTTATTGAACATAGACGGTGGCTTAATATTTTAACTTATGTCTCACCGTAGGAATTTTGTATAGAGAAAAGTTGATTTAAATAACTACTTTCTAACATATTTACTGTATCTTCAAATTTTTACATATTAATTTTTTAAAGCTGGGCTTGCCTATGCTTAATGATTATGTGTTGGGAGGTCTGAGTTCATGCTGAATTTGCTTTTGCCCCTGTCGATTCAGTCCGTCCACCCTAGAAACTTAATGAACAGGGTAAATAGATGAATGAAGTTATGGACCTTCAGACTTACTTTCTACAAGCATCACCTCATCTATTCCCCAACACCCTAGGATATTCAAGATTTTTTTCATGGACCTATTTCAGAAGCTGAAGTTCTTACCTCAATGTTGCAGAGACACTCTTCTAACTTGGTAACAACTTCAGAAAATTCAGGTCTTCCCTGTAAATAAAGAAAAAGACTTTTATTTTCCCCAAAAGAATAAAAGGGAGGCAACTGTCTTTGGATTTTAAAATTGGATATTTGCATTTGTAAAGAACGAGATTAACAATAAAGTATATTTTTTATTTAAAATACACTTGTATTGAAGTGTTAATTGAATGTTCATTTGCTGTTCAGGGAGGGATGTTGAGTCTCCTTCTGATAAGAGTTTTAAGTCAGAATTTGCAACTACATTCAGATAATGAAATAGTGGAAAAGCTTTAATTAGCTTTGCATGCTTTTAAATGGCAGGTTTTCCTCTTCAAAATGAAAGAATAAAAGTGAATACTAAAAACTGTTAACTATCTCAGTGCCTTATAATATACTGTACAATGTGTCTGTAGAAAAGAACTGCTAGGGCAAATTTTATAATTAGCTTCATTTTTGAAAATGCCATCTTAGATTCAAAGCTAAGATCAATGGAAACCTCATGACTATGCCCTTTTTTTAGGGGTTAAGATAAGCTTTTTATATTCAAAAGCTGCCATTAAAGATATCGTTCGTTATGAACTTGTGTGTCAGACGAGTTTGGTTAAACCAACATTTGTTGTATTCTGATCACATTCCAAACTTTGTTCTAGTTGCTAGGGATATAAAGATGATTACGGATCTATGGAAAAAATGCTGGGGATTTTAGAAAATGTTCTCTTTGGAAGAAATTATATGCCTCCTTTCGTCAGATCCTAGGGACTATATAACCTATCATTTCTCCTTTATGAAACTTTTACTGCCAGGAGGTGGAGATTCCCAATTTAACATTCAGGTGCAGTAACCAACTAATTTAGATTCTTAGTAGAACAATTTCTCCCTTAATATCTAGCCCTCCCCTGAGGACACTGCTTCCCTCAGAGCCCTCTCAGGTGAAATCTGTTTTTTCTTGCATATTCCTGGTACCTCTAGGTCGGCGGGGGGTGGCGATGGGGTGAGCGGGAGCTCTGGGTCTTCCTTGCTGTTGTTGCAACTTCCAAATGGCTTCTCTAAAAAGCACCAGTTTATGAAGGTTTCCCACCAGTCACTGTCCCTCATTCTTTGAAGGCCTGAGTGTTTGGCTCCCTGTCATGCTAACACTACTCAGTGCTTTTATTGTCCATGCAACTAATCATTATAATGGCCTGTCTTCCAGGTTCCTTGGTCTCTTCTGCCTTGATCCCACACTCCACCTTCCTGGTAGTCACTTAGCTCCTGGGTCCTACTCTAGGCCCCGTTACTAACGTGGTCTGCAGACTTTCCATGTTCCATCCTGTCAGCTTCCATCGGATCACTATCCAGGCTTTATCCTCTTTCTTTCCAGCTTACTTCTGACTCCAATGACCCTTAGTCACACAAAGCATCTTGTCACTTTAAAAAAGCTACCTTTTTATTGTGAACATTTTCATATATACCCTGAAGTATTAGAGAACAATTCAATGAATCTCCACATATCTATCACTCTGCCTTAAAAACCATGTTTATGCTAATATTGTTCTATTGATGTACATAAGTCTGCATCTACTTACCTACCTATCGTCTAATCTATATCCCTTATTTTTTTGTTCGCCTTACCATCTTTTCTTTTCTTTTTTTTCTTTTTTCTTTTCTTTCCTTCTTTTCTTCCCTTTTCTTTCGTTTCTTTTCTTTTGTTTCAAGTTCTTATTTAAATTTTACTTAGTTAACATATAGTGTAAAATTGGTTTCAGGAGTAGAATTTGGTGATTCGTCACTTACATATAACACCCAGTGTTCATTATGTCACGTGCCCTCCTTAATGCCCATCACCCACGTAGCCCATCCCCACTCACCTCTCCTCCAGCAAGCCTCAGTTTGTCCTCTATAATTGAATCTCTTTTTCAGGAGATGATTGGGGTGGAGGATACAGGGAAGCAGAAAGCTCATGGAAGCAGAACAGGTTCACCTGTTCATCTCACTATCTTTTCACTGCTATTTACTCACCTTGGTTTCCTCCCTTACTTAGTTCAGATTTCATGGGCAATCATTATCACTGTATTCAATACAGCCTCGGCTCCCTTGCCTTATCATGCATTTTATACCCTATTGTGGAGAAAAAAAAAAATCCCAATCTTGATTAAATCCACCCTGACTGGCTATACTTCAAAATCATGGTCCTCTAACCTCAGGTGGACCCTCACTACTGCCTAGAGAGCCTATTACGCATCTCTGGCTCCCTCACTCTCTCACACTCCAGGTACCTATTTTGTACCTTCTCCTCTTTCTTCAAACGTCTAATTCCCACTACTACATTGACCACCCACCAATGTCTAAATCCGCAAAATTGCCCTCACCTGCATTTCTATGGATGAATTTTGCCTTTCTTTCTGAGGCCACTTCCTTCACAGTGTACTAACTCTTATCCTTGCTACTGTACTCAAGGGCATTGCTCTAACAATAATTCTCCCTTCTACTTTTTTGCATCACCAAAGTTCCCTTTCTATTGTCTAATCCTGTCAACATACAATCATGCTATAAATTCTTCCATCTTAAAAACAAGCAACAAAATGAAACTCTCGACTCCACTTCTTCCTCAAGGTATTGCTGCATTTTCTCTAGTCACCAAAATTGCTCTAAAGAACCGCTTAAATTTGCAGTCTCTTACTTTCTGCTTCCGTGTATCCTCCACCCCAATCAGGCTTTCTCCTGCAACATTCTCCTACTCCTGCTCTCTTCGAGGATACAGATGCCTACCTCCTCATTGCTAAATTCAAAGGTTTATATCTCAAAGCTCATCTTCCTTGGCACTGCATTAAATGCAAATAATCATTCACTTGTGCCTGAAACATTTTTTTTAAGATTTTATTTATTTATGAAAGGCACAGAGAGAGAGGCAGAAGCAGGCTCCATGCAGGAAGCCCGACGAGGGACTCCATCCTGGGACTCCAGGATCACGTCCTGAGCCAAAGGCAGATGCTCATCCGCTGAGCCACCCAGGCATCCCTGAAACATTCTTGGATTTGAGGTCACTGCTTCTCACTGTTTTTTCTCCTCTCTCACTTGTTCTTTCTCAGTCTCCTCTATTAGTTTCATTTTTCCTCTTCATCTTTAAGTTCTGGATTGCATCAGGATTGCATCAGGACTCAGGGTTTGGGTCTCTTCTCATCTCTCTTTAGAGTTAATTTGTTGAGGGTTTAATTCTGTCTCATGGCTTTAAAAAACAACTCCTAAATATCTATATCTAGCCCAGAACACTCCCTTAAACTCTAAACTCACATATGCAATTTCTTATATTTATAGTCTTCCCTGTTTCAGTAAATGGCAACTGTATCTTTTCACTTACAGAGGCCAAAAACCAAAGGATAATCTCTGACTTCTCTCTTTGTCATACTCTTGCTTCTAATCCGCCAACAAATCATACTCATTATGCCTTCAAAATGTATCCAGAATCTGAATGGACAGGTAGCATTTGTAGTGGATCAAACTTCCCGCAGACAATTGTAAGCTCTGGACAAAACGTAAAAGACAGCTACCTAAAGGCAATAGAGAGGGAACAAAAGCTTCTGGAGGGGAGACACTTGGAAGAAAGAGGGGGCACAGAGTCTTTCATCTTATTTATTTAGACAAAATTTGCCCTAAGGGGAGGCCCCACCTAGATCTTAGGTAACAATTAGAATTCTTATGAAAGCCTGCAGGTTTGCTTGGTTAAAGAACTCGAGGACAAAATTCAGGGCAATCAGAGTATATTACTATGGTTTTATAAGAAATAATCACAAATTTAATAGTTTAAAACAACAGCCATGTATTATCTCACAGTTCCCATGGGTCACGAGTTGAGTGCAAATTAACTGGGTCCTTTGCCCAAGGTCTCTCACCAGACTAAAAAATCAAAGTGTCAGCTCACACTGCGCTTCTCATCTGAGGCTCAAGTTCTCTTCCAAGCCCACCAGTTATTGGAAGAATTCATTTCCTTGTGGTTGTATGACTCAGGTCCCTGTTTTCTTGCCAATAGTTGTTTAGGGATGACTCTCAGCTTCTGGAGAACACCCACAGTTTCTTGCCACATGGTTCCTCTAAGTAGTTCACAGCATGGCCATTTGCTTTCTTCCTAGCCAGCAAGGACATGTTTCTCTTCTTCCTCTGTGACCAACTGGAGAAATAGTCTCTGCTGTTAAAGAGCTCATCTGGTTGGATCAGGCCTATCCTGATAATTTTCCTTTTGCCATGTGAGGAAATGTAATTATTGGAGCAATATTTAATCATATTTGTAGGTTCTGCCCATATTCAAGGGGAGAGGGTCCTTCTTGGCAAGGATACCAGGGGACTGGGATCTTGGGGCCATCCTAGAATCCTGCTTATCATTCACAGGCACTAGAAAATGAGGGGAGATCCTGGAAGAAAAGGGTCTGAGGAAAGGAGTCTCAGAATCTGCATATAAACGCTGTTTAAATCTCTGGCTGATCTCTGGACCACGTATGCAGGGAACAGAGAGGTTTAAAGAAGTGAACTGAGATAAGATCTTTTGCCTGATGCGGGGCATTGTTCTTACTGTTTTCTCAGACTGGAATTAACTAACTCTTACTCTCTGCCTCTAGAAATCCTCCTTCCTCTTCAAGTCCCAACTCACAAGATACATGCTTCTTGAAGTGTTTTAAGTGATTCCACAAAATAATTTTGTTGCACCTTTGTTTAGATTTACTTCATTCTTCCTTGTGTTAGAACTAGGTATTTACATAGTTTTGCCACTACTGGAAAGTGCTTTGAGAGTAAGCAATGGCTTATTTACTCCTATATACCTAGCAGGTCTCATTGCAAGGGATAGCTTGTTTGAGCTCAAATCCGTTATATTAAATTGCATCGCGAAAAAAACTAAATTGCATCATGATAAAAAAATTATCCATAATCTAGCTCAATTTTTTGTTTAAACCACCATTATCTCTTTCTTATATTATTATAATTGCCTTTTAACTCCTTTTGCTGCTTCTATTCTTTGCCTATCAAAAGTATTCCCAATATGGTAGCCAACCTACCGCTAACATATATACTCTGGTGAAAAGCTCAACGTTTTCCCTCTAAGTTCAGGAATAAGACAAGAATGCCCACTCTTGCCAGTTTTATTCAACATAGTATTTATTAGAAGTCCTTGCTAGAGTAATTAGGCAAGAAAAAGAAATAAAAAGCATCCAAATTAGAAAGGAAGAAGTAAAACTGTCACTCTTTGGAGATGGCATGATATTATACACAGAAAACCCTCGAGACTCCACCAAAAACTGTTAGAACTGATAAGCAAATCTAGCGAGGTTGCACAATATAAAACCAAATATATGAGAATCTGTTACATTTTTATAGATTAATAGTGGACTATCAGAAAGAGAAATTAAGAAAAAAATACTATTTATAATTACTTCAAAAAGAATAAAATACCTAGGAATAAATTTCACTCAGCAGGTGAAAGATCTGTGCACTGAAAACTGTAAGATGTTGATGAAAGAAATTGGAAAATACACAAATAAATGGGAAGATTTTCCATGCTTATGGATTGGAAGAATTAATATTATTAAAATGTCCATACTACCTAAAGCAATCCACAGACTCAGCGCAATCCCTACCAAAATCCCAAAGGCGTATTTCCACAAAAATAGAAAAAACAATCCTAAAATGTGTGTGAAATCACAAGATACTTCAAATAGCCAAAGGAATCTTGAAAAAGGACAAAGCTGGAGTCATCATGCTCTCCGATTTCAAACTATACTACAAAATTATAATAACCAACATGGTAGCCAAAATAAGCATTTTATTTATTTATTTATTTATTTATTTATTTATTTATTTATGATTTTATTTATTTATTTGACAGAGAGAGAGAACACAGGAGTGGGGTGAGGGTGAAGGTGGGGTTGGGAGCCTGATGCAGGGCTCAATCCCAGAACACTGTTATCATGACCTGAGCCAAAGACAGACACTTAACCGACTGAGCCCCCCAGCAGCCCCTAAAATAATCATTTTAAGATATACTACAGATGGAGTCATGCCACTCACAAAAGCCTCCAATTGTGGTCACCTGATTTGTATGAAAAGCAAAACCTTTCCGTTCATTTGGAAGGCACGCATAGCCTGCCCTTGCTATTGCCTGACTCTCCCTTCCTATGGTGTCCGTGGTCACGCTGACCTCCTCAGACCAAGCACATCATGCTCTGAGGGACTTTTGCACCTGCCATGCTCTCCACCTGGACTGGCCAGTGCTTTAGCTTCTCTGGGTCTTTGTTCAAGCGCTAGTTTATCATAGAGATTTTCCTTGTTCATCCTATTTAGAACCCCCAAGCTCGTGCTATCTGCTCCTTTTCTTGCTTTATTTATTCTGTAGCACTTATTACCGGATGACTTACTACATATTTCCATATTTATTTATTCGTTGCCCATGAGGACAGGGATTTATCAGTGTCACTACACTATCGTGAGTGCCGTTAGCCGTGTTTCGGCCTATAGCAGGCAGTCAGTACATACTGTTGAACAGATGATAGAATTAATGGGTTTTTGTTTTATTTACATTTTTTAAAAGATTTTATTTATTTATTCATGAGAGACACACAGAAAGAGAGAGAGAGAGGCAGAAGCACAGGAGGAGGGAGAAGCAGGCTCCATGCAGGGAGCCCCACATGGGACTCGATCCCCTGTCTCCAGGATCAGGCCCTGGGCCGAAGGCAGGCGCTAAACCACGGAGCCACCCGGGCTGCCCTGTTTTATTTACATTTTATTTAGTTCTCAAACTGTTATTGTATAGGTAGAACATTTTTATTATAATGTGCTTCAAGAATTCTGACTCCCTAAAATCAGTCAGGGAATAAATACATTATAAATAAGTGGGCTTTTTTGGAATCTTCTATCCAAATGATGTTAGCATTTCATTGGAGGGCTGAAAAATCATAAAAATAACGGTAAAATTTAACATTTATTAAACACTTAGAGCATTCCACTTAATTTTTATAATATACTCTATAACGCAGGCATCTCTTATTACTTCCATTTTAAACATGAAAAGGCAAAAAGAGGGAAGAAATAATTCACCTACTAAATAATTCACCTAAGATACGATAGTCAGTAAACAGCAGAGCTGAATTCAGAGCTAGGTAGACCTTATGATCGGAGCGCTCCTTCCAACTCCCTCCCTAGGTATGGCATCTAAATCTGTAAAGAATAATTCCCTTGTACTTATGTAAAACTCAGCGCCTGAGATTAACTTCTGCGTACTAGAAAGAGCACCGGACAGAGAGTTAAAAGATGGGAGGTTAAATACCAAATAGTTACGTGACTTTAGATGGTTTATTAACCACTCCGAACTTCAGTCTTTCAGGCTCAAAATAAGTGGCAAGAATTAAAAGAATTAAATAAGATAACGTATGTGCAGAAGTTCAGCAAGCTGTACAGTATTTTACAAAGTAATTTGATTTTTAAATAAACTATTCTAATGGGTGTGCGCCGGATATGCGTGCACTGTCTAAATCTATGGTCAAGTGCTTTGGAAGTTTGGATTAAATTATACAGAAATTAAGAACTCTAGCCGTTTGTCTGGCATCGTGTGAGAACCCAAGGTGCTCATTAAGTAGCAGGCATCACCCAAATGCCTCATGAGCCGAATCTACTGAAATCGTGGATAATAAATGCCAACATCACGATGTGCCTTGCCCTCTCCTTTCAGGTGGATGGCTCCTGCTCTCTGCCCTCGTGCTGCGGTTGGCTTCAGCTTGTCCTGCCACATGCGTGGTGTGCACCAGAGATGTAACCCTCTGTCACCAGCTAACCTCTATAGTAGGTAATAAAACCAACAACTCTAAAAAAGCAGTGTTAAGTGTATCCGGCAAACTCGTTGCCATGGCTTTCGTCGTGCTGAGTGCTTTCTGGGCTCAGCCTGATAGAGGTAAACTGAGAGCAAGCCTTTCCCGGCGACTCGATGCGGACACCGTTACTTTATTCTCCTGGTCGTGGTGGTCTCAACCAAAACTACGTCAGGACCTTCAGAGGCAACTGAGATATTTTGCTAGTACAAAAGATCACTACCGTTTTATGCAGCTACACATTTTTTTTTAATAAAAATCAGTTTTACTTTATAAAAATAAAAACAAGTTTCTTTTTAATAAAAGAAAAAAAAGCAAATCACTTTCATTATAATTTTTATTCATACTTCTGTGCAGTTTTGAATCCTACCACTTGCTGGAAAAAAAAATGTCAATGAATCAGAAACCTGAACTGCAATTGTTCAGCATTAGTAAGATTAAGTGATGTACCAGCAAAACAGATGATTATCAAAGTGCATCTAATTTTGAAAGTCTAGTCTTTTTTTATTGGTGGTAAATGAGCTGTAGAAATGCTAACAAGATCCACTGCCTGTATTCATTACATATTGCTTGCTTAAGTCAACAATTTAATAAGACACCTTATTAACAAATTTGAGGAGAATGTGATTTACATCCCGATATCCAAGGAGAGATAAACAAGCTATAAGCTCTGCCAGTGGAAAATTTTCAGAAACAAGTCGGAGTTAAGAGGGAGTGAAAGAAGGTGATTTCCTTCATTTCTAAAATCCTATGACTTCATGAAAATTAAGAGATGGGAGTGATCGTCATCCCCGCCAGGAGAGAGACAGTTTCGAGGCTCGCTGGTCGTACCCGGTTTCCAACTGGTACCGAAAACACCTAAACACTAACCTCCTGGCTCGCTCAACTAGATTTCCTGACCTCACCACCTTCTTACTTTTCCTGATCAGAGGTAGCGACGTCTCTAAGACACAATCCCGCTCACCCCCGCGGCTGGGCCTCTACTCCCTCTCCCCTCCACGACGCCGCATTCGCGAAGTGAATCCAGAGACACAGAGAAGCCCATGGATGACTCGCGAGCGACCATCTGTCCCGTCCTAGACGAGAAGCGATGGGCGGCATCGATAGCTCCCTGGGGGCCGGCAAGTCCCTGGAGAACTGGGGGACCCCTAGAGTCACCACCCCCTCAGCCCGTATCAATAAGACAGCATTGAGGGAAACACAATGCTCAGCCGGCCTGAATGAACAGAATTCGAGTAATCAGAGATAAATGCTATGCAGGAAGCCCCCACCATGACTTAAGCTTGCCCGAGCCGTGGGGGGGGGCAGGGGGGGCAGGGGGGGCAATCCTTCCCAAAGAAGGCCCCGTGACAATCCTTTGTTTTTACATTTTTAAAAATCTCTTTGCTTGAGCGGTGTAGTCTGACTTTCCTAAGGGGACTGAGATTTGCTTAGTGCCCCCCCCCCAGCTGATTGCTCTAATATCAGCCGCAGACCTCCCAGGGACAGTGGACTCTTCCGTCCTCATGACACTGTCACTTGCCGTCAAAGCAAGTTTAGCATGATAAAGATGTGTCACAATAACCCCTGATTATAATACATCTTTATTGAGTTAAAACGCTTTGATTTCTAATGACAGAGCGGTGATAGCTCTGAGGTGATTACGGGAAGGGATGTAACCGCGGGACGCCCTGACTGCCACCTGTCACCGCGGGCTGGACTTCGCTGGAGGGAGCAGAGACTAGAGGGGAGGCCAAGGTGGCCCGACTGCAGAGCGAGCCCCGCGGACAGATCCGGGTCGGCCGGGGAGGATGTAGGTCCCTACCTAGGCGCCAGCTTTTAGCCTGGAGCCAAAAGGCAGAAACGGGGCCTCGTTCTCACTGCCCCCACCTGTGCCTCTAGGTGAGGGAAGCGGTGACTGACGCACGGGGTACCTGGACGTGGCTGGTGGCAGCCTGGCCGGGAGGCTCACACACAAGCCCGGGGGGGGGGTGTGGGGGTGACTGGGGGTCAGTCCTGGCCCAGAGGGCTCGGGGGTCGGGAGGCCTGGGAAGCCACCTGCGAGGAGACCTCAGCAGCGATCGTTCCCAGCCGTGGATTCACTGTGACATGGAAGGGAGCAGACAGGTTTATGTTTCTCAAATAAACATGTCATGGAAACAGAGAACACAGAAATCCATCATTCTGATAAAGAGCCGGCCTCCCTGAACCCAGGCGCCGGGCATCGTGGCCGCCGCCGCCGCGCTTTCTGCTCTGGGCAGGTGCCCGGGCCCCTGCCCCCCCCCCCCCCCGGCGTCCCTAACCTCCACTCCAGCCTGTGCCTTTCTTCCCCACAGCGGCCCCGCGAGCACCGGGCTTGAGCGGCGCTGACGGCGACCCGTCCTCCCCGGGGGACACCGAGCGGCCTCTCTGGCCCGAACCTGCCCCGAGGCCACCGGGAGGACGCCCTGCACCACCGCCCCGGCCACCGCCCTGGCCCAGGTCACCACCCCGGCCACCACCCCAGCCCAGGTCACCATCCCGGCCACTGCCCCAGCCACCATGCTTGGGTCCCCAGCCCAGGCCACTGCCCCGGTCAGCGCCCCAGCTGCTGTACTTGGGTCCCTAGCCCAGGCCACCACCCCAGCCACCACCCCAGCTACCACCCTGGCCACCGCCCCACCCACCACCCCAGCCACCACCCTGGCCATCACCCCAGCCACAGCCCTGGCCACCCCACTCAGGTCCCTGGCCCAGGCCACTGCCCTGGCCACCACCCTGGCCACTGCCCCAGCCACCAGCCCAGCCACTGCCCTGGTCACCACCCCGGCTGCCACGCTCGGGTCCCCAGCCCAAGCCACTGCCCCGGCCACCTCCCCAGCCACTGCCCCAGCCGCCACGCTCGGGTCCCCAGCCCAGGCCACCACCCCGGCCACCGCACTCGGGTCCCTGGCCCCAGCCACTGCCTTGGCTGCCGCGCTTGGGTCCCCGGCCCAGGCCAGGTGCCACCCTGCGCTTCCCAACCTCACCGTGCTGCTGCGGGACACGAGTCCCCGCGTCGCAGGGCAGGACGTGGCCCTGCTGACACTCCTGGGCTTGGCAGGTACGCTGGGCCCCGGCGCACCGCCCCCTCTGACGCGGGACATTCAGTGATGCAGCCTGGGGCCGGCAGGTGGCTGGGGGAGCGCCCGGGCCGGGGTCAGGCCGTGGTGTGAGCGGGCGGGCGGGCTGGCCCGGCAGTGGGCTAGGGGCTTCCTGGTGCAGGGGGGCCGTGGGGCGGGGGGGGGGGCGAATCCCCGGCCTCTATCTGGCTGTGACCACTACTCCTGATTCTGTTACCTTGCTACTTAGACCCCAGTTTTCTTCTTTTTTTTTTTTAAGATTTTATTTATTTATTCATAAGGGACACAGGGGGGGGCAGGGAGCCTGAGGTGGGACTTGATCCCGGGACCCCAGCATCACGCCCTGGGCCGCAGGCAGACGCTCAAGCGCCGAGCCCCGCAGGCGGCCCTAGACTCCAGTTTCCTTGCCCGGAATGCAGGAGGCCGCCTACATTTTACCAAGCCTCCGTTCGCCACGGAGAACCGGGACCTTCATCATAACACTAGAAATAGGGATTCGAACGTGATGGAAAGACGTGGGGTCCTTCCTCGGGGTACCCACATCCGTGTGCCCCTCTGCGGGACACCAGGAACCAGCGGGCCGCACCAGGCCGGGCCACCTGCTATGGTGCTGGTGCCGCACACTGGTCAGGTGCGTGAGCCCCGCCACCAGGTACCCAGGTTGGTTTTTTTTGTTGTTGTCTCATGAGAGACACAGAGAGAGAGGAGGGCAGAGACACAGGCAGAGGGAGAAGCAGGCCCCACACAGGGAGCCCGACATGGGACCCGATCCCGGGACTCTGGGATCACGCCCTGGGCCAAAGGGAGGCGCTAAACCGCTGAGCCCCCCAGGGATCCCGGGTTACCCAGGTGTGAAGCCCACACCTCCCTAGACTGACTAAGAGGAAGATAATCTTCCAGTCTTTAGTTTTCCTGAGGTAGTGTGCACATTTCTAACTACCCGTTAGTTATTGTTAACTCTCACTGGATGAATGGTGTAGAGCGACACTTCGCATCACTAGTCAAGACCAAAAACACAAGAGATTTCTTGAGTGATCTACCTGGATGTGTGTTTTCCCGTCATGCTTGCAGTGCATGGTGAACTCCTTTGTGCTTGTGGGTAACCATGGTGATGAGGTGTGTGTGTGTGTGTGTGTGTGTGTGTGTGTGTGTGTAGGGGGGTGTGTGCCCCAAAGCTGGAAGACCAGAGGCTTGCAAATGACATCCAGGACTGAACTGATGTATTTTGAATATGTGCCATAAGAAATTATTCCCTAGCAGGTTTCCAGTGAGACCTGAACATCAGATTTTTAACTCCTGACATTTAACACTTTTAAGCAGGATAGATGGAGAGTGGCGTCAGGTCTAAACAATGGAACTACCACCGGCAGTAATCAGGTTCAGCTGGAAATGAATCTAAATCCTTCCGGAAAGATAAATTTTTTTTTTTTTTTAAACCTGTGTAACCATGTCAGGAATTTTATGGTTTTTTTTTTTTTTTTTTTTTTTTTAGGAATTTTATATGCTAAGGAATAATTTACCATCAAAGACAAAAGCAGTAGGGCAGGGAGTTTTACCTCCCAAGTGCTGGGGTCCTGGAACTCCAACACTAGTTCTGGGGAGTAACTAATAGGTGGGTCCAGTGGAAACACACGCAGACGCCCGTGTAAACAACATGTTGCAGGGTTCAAATAGATCTGGGTAACGCTGGATTGAACAAAGCAAAATAGGCTTCTTTACTACAGCATTTTTCTCTCTGCCTTTCAGTTTCTAATGAGCATTATGAATCCTTACGAGGAAGATACAATGTGGAGCATTTCTCCAATCCGTTTAACCATTAGCTGTTTTTTTTTTTTCGCAGAGGATTTCGTTAAATCTGTGTTTTTGTAGGGCATCATTTTGGAAATATTACAATAGACTAATTTTCAGTATCTTCTGGGTATTTTTAATATCTATTCTCAGAAAAAAATTACTGCCAACTTACATTAGTATAGAGATAAGTATAAATTCTGGAAGATTCGAAGGTTTTGTCGATAATAGGAAGCTTATTGTGCGAGGACAAATTCTGCTAAGTTAAAAGTATGATTATACACACGTTAGGTTATAATGTGTGAAAGTATCATAATGTGTCTTTCATCGAGTGATTGTCAAGGATGCTGTTTTTAGGAAGAATTTGTCTTTGAAAAACTCTGATTTTATACAATTTATTCTATTATGATTCTACTACCCCCCTGAAGTAGAAGTGTAGCCAATCACCTCCCCCTGTAGACGGCGGGGAAAAGACTTAGAACGATAATTTGACCCCTGATTTTCTTTCCTTCTTCGGCTATAGATGAATCACCACAATTTCAGGGACTATAAATAATCTTATTCAGGGAATTTAAAACTAATAAGTGGTTATTTGTCATCAGACGCTGACATCTTAAAGCCTCCTATTCTGTGAATTGGTGGATGGATGAAAAGAGAAAGATTTCACGAAGCCGTAACACTTCCAATGAGGGCTTATCATTAAACTCGCTTTTGGTTGTTGCTGTTGTTGTTTTTTCCAACTCAGAAAGATGGTTAGAACCCTTTTTAAAAATAGCAACAATGCCCATGGCAGCGAAAATTCAACCGTCTTCTTAATAGCGCGTTCAGCCTGCCTACAAGCTTCATTTGCTGCTTTTTGCTCTCTGCACTAATAGGAAGTGACCACACCTGAGTGGTAATGTGGTGCAGACAGAGCTCGGCATCGACAGCAGGAGACTGAGTGGTTCCTTGCCGTTTGGACACAATTAGGAAACTTTCCCCTATAATCATATTATGCTTACTCTCATTTCAATGGCTGATGCATGTGTTTAGGAAACTGTGGGTCTTTCTTTCCTTTATTATTTTGGAGACATTATTTTCCTTTGTTCTTTTCCTTGATTATTTTGGTTAGTAACTGCATCAGTCATACCAAGTATTCTCTTAATGATTTTATTTTTTGGACTTTTTCCTTCACCGCGCCGCCAAAAAAAAAAAAAAAAAAAAAAAAAAAAAACAGCTGAGTCTTCGAGGACCTAAATAGGGCAATATTGAACTGAAATAGTAGCAGCACCAGCAATCATAACCATAAACCATAATCACAGTCCACTGAACCTTACTATTATTACTAAAGCTCTGTGTCAAATACGTTACATATATTATCTCATTTAATTACGGAGTGGTATTAATCATCCCTGTTTGACCGAGGAAGGAAAAATAAGGCTCAGAGAGGTTAAAACATACCCACAAAAAGTGGCACAACAAAGCTTTGAATCCTGAGTTTTCCTACCGCACGTAAGACATACGGAGTGTTTCTAAAATTGTACTATTTTCGTATGTTTTTAACATTTTAAAGCCAAAAGTCTTCTTTGGAATTACCCGAGCTCTAGGCAATTGAATGTTGGATCTGACTTTTGCTACTACTTTATAAAAATGTTGTGTCTTTAGCAGAGATGAAATTATTTCAAAACGTGACAGCACTAAGGAATATATGTTGTCAAAAAGTTCTAAGACCCCGAGATCTCTTACACTACCCAAAGGTTGAAGGTTTTTACCAGAGACTGCTACTCACTTTGGTTAGTCTTCATCTAACATAGAAATGCAGCAATCATGCCCGAACACTTTCTCTTTTCTTTCACGTTCAAATAATATCACGTTTTCATTAAAGTCTGCAAAGGAGGGAAGCAGGCATGGAGCAGTCCATCAAAAAGTCTAAAATGCTGACATCCTCCTCGTTCACTGTCCTTGTTTCTGGAGTCAGGAAACTGACTCGCCTAAGGTCACGCAGCAATTTATGGTCAGAGCTGGACTTAGCAGACTTGGCTCCTAATTCAGTTGATCCTGATGCCCTGACTTCCCCATCACCATTTTGGGGATTTGTAGGATTTGACCGCTGCTGAATGCATTTCATTATTAGAGCTCATAAACAGAATCTCTTCTGTTGAAGAACATGCAGTAAACCATTTCTGGAGTGCCTGTGCCAGAGCTGAGGGGACGGGAGGGAGATAGAATTTCGAACAAGACCACAAAGGTCCATTTCCTCACAGTGCTTAGTTCTAGCAGGTGGGGACAGTGAGCAAGCAGGCGAGCAAGTGACCACAGTAATTCTATACTGTTACAAGTACTAAGAAAAGAGGAAATCTCTGTGACAGAGAGCGGGGAGTTGGGGTAAAACTCAAGAGACATTGGCTTGAGCATCGTGGCAGGTGAGATGCCGTTCGTCAAGATGGGACACAGTGATGGGGACACAGGTTAGACTCTGAGCAACACTGCCCTTCGTAGTTTTATTTGGAGGATGAGCTGTGTATACATAGAACGTGAAAGGACGGTACCAGACGGTCCGAGTTTAGGTGTCAGTCATTATTTTGTGGCAGTTCATAGGAGGGAGCGACCTTTGCAAGATGGAAAAAAAAAATCAGCAAAAGTATCAAGAAATTTAGAGGCCCTTAGTTTTTAGACGATAAATAAATTTCAAAAGAGATAAATTTCAAGCAAGCAGAAATTGGAGAAAGCACCGTACGCATAACGAGGGGCTGCACGAAAGCGTAGGAGTAACTTAAGGATAGTGAACTGAAGAGTTTGAAACAGCGTTTAAATAATGAGAAATGAAAAATGAGGGAAAGGAGGGCGGTCAGGGCCAGACTGCACCGAATCTTGGAGGCGCAGGAGTTTGGGCCTTACGCTAATAGGGAGTCAACGACTTTTTCTGAGACAGGCGGTGGATCTTTAGGGATGATGAAAATATGGCAATAGGAGGAGGTTATGGTATATGGGAACTTCAGGGCATGTATTAAAGGTAGTCTATTTTTATTCATTATGGGATTAAGAAGGAGGAAATTTGGTTTCTCATGGCAGGACAATGATTTTAATGCAAGAATTATTTTGTCTTGAATCAATCTCAGTCTACGAAAAACAAAAAAAAAAAAAAAAAAAAAGAAAAACCCTTTTTTCCACCAAAGGCATTCCAGATGGTATTTTTCTTAAAATTTTTCATAGCTACAAAGGCAGGTCCAAATTAACAAACAGAACAATGTTGATTAAATAGCCTCTGTCTGGACGGATAACTTTTCTACATGGTGATAGACTTCCCACCCATTCTGATGCCCTTTAAATCATTAACCTTGATATTTGTGGTTTCCACATTTGGTGATTTATAGGTTTCTTCCTCTGATGTTATCTTTTAATGGTCTCTCTATTTGTCACAGGAGCTGTTGGTCTCACTTGCCTAGGTTTAGTTGTATTTAACTGGAAACTCCAACAAGGCAAAGCAAATGAACACACATCAGAAAACCTTTGTTGCAGAACCTTCGATGAATCCCTGTGTGCTCATGAGGCAAGAAATTACCACGCTAAGGGATACTGTAACTGCCACTTAGCTCAGGAAAACGAGATAAAGGTCACGTCCATTGTGGGGTCCAGAAAGGAAATGCCACTCTTACAGGAAAACAGCCATCAAGCAGCCCTGGCCTCTGAGTCCACAGCCCTTGACGGATCATTTAGAAACCTGAAAGGGAAAGACCATGGGGCGGGCAGCACTTTCTTCTGCTTTGGTGGCAGACTGCTGCAGTCAGGACGTTCAGAGCCTCCTGGGAATATGGCAGCTTTTAATGAAGCAGGCTTCCTTACAAGATATCCAGAGAGAGTTAAAAAGCTAAGGAATCATGAGCCTGGGGAAGTCCAACAGCCAACTGTGCCACAGCATGTAACAAGAACAATAGGTGAGTTGTCTTGTTTTAGAAAATCCCGCCCTGTTTAAATTCCTCTGAAAGAGGTAATGTCCTTTAATTTTCCCAACAGCAGCATGCTATAAAAATCACTGGGTAGCACCCAGTCTATCCTTCTAAAGATTTTAGACCCGGGTGGTGTGTGTGTGCACATGCATGTGTGTTTGGGGTAAGGCGTCCGTGAGGACTCACCCCCTACCCTCAGGAGCTGAGGGTAAGTATATCTTATGCCTGTTGGAAAGTGAATTTTTGTGACCCAACACCTAACAGGTGTTTTTTTTTTTTTGAAAAGAAGACTTTTAAATAGCACTAAGCTGTTAAGATTTATGGGAGGCTGAGTATCAGCTTCTATTCCAACATCTTTCGAGCTCTAATGCCAATTCTGCAGTAAGCAACCTTCTCAGAGCATGACATGTTAGAAGAATGGGCCTTCTAGTGCTGGTGATTCATTTCAGGAATGATGTCAAGACACACACTTTGCTTGCTGAGCTGTCAGGGATGATAACTTCCCAGTCCAAGGAAAGTCAGGACTTAATTCATCGTCCCATGTTGGGAGCCAAGTGAATCTGGCCGTGACATCTACCCACTGTACCTGGGCAATGTCAATATTTAGGTGGAGGCAATGAATTAAATGTCTTCCTTTTCCTTCCTGAATAGTGAGGTGATGCTTTCAGGCTCAGCAGCGAAAACTTTGACAGCTTCTCTGTAAAGAGGTTCCTGTCATTTATTCAAATTGGTTTACAATAAGCAGAGCTTTCTCCTAGAATACGGATGGTGGAGGTGCTACGCCAAGAGATTCTCACCATGGGGATAAGGCCCTTAAGATAGATTTGGGGATGATTGGAAAAGAATGAAACTGTGTGTTATGTCACACGTGGCATAAGGCAGGATGTGAATATATTCCATTGCATTCCACAGACTCTGGTTCTTACTAGTTTCTGGGGACTGATGATTTGACTCAAGAGAGGAATAGCCAAGAAAATAAAAAAATCTACCATAGAAACCAGGTCAGACTGGCTTTATTTGAGAAAGGAAGAAGCACTTACCCTTCCAATGGAGCCAAACCTCAGGCAGATGTTTACCTTTGTCCAATGCCTTAACTTTTCTGTGGGAAACTCTTACACTGAAGGGAATGTTCTTTTCACGATTTAAAACTCAGTCTCCATATATTCACACAGAGAATACATTTGTTTGTCAAATCAATATATTTACTTTTCAGAAAGATTTGAGATTGTGCTCCATGCCAGGCCTTGTCCTGGAGATGGAGAGGACAGGTGTTTGAGGAGAAAACAATAAGGCCACATCTGCTCTAGAACAGAAGTCACTAAGAGGCAATGTTACTCTGATTATGTCTTCAAACTTGGAAATGCAGAATCCCAGTATTTCAGGAGGAGGGGAGGCTTTAGAGACAATCTAGTTCAATAGTTCTGAATATTTATCTTTGAGTCACAGAACTCTCTTAGAATCTGAGAAAGGCTAACATTCTTTCCCCAGAATAATTTTATAGCCGCATAAAATTCCCATCTAAGTCTTATCTCTTGATACCCATTGGGTAAGTAGCTTCTCCAAGGTCCCCGAGAAAGTTAAAGGCAAATTTTAGAGTTGGATGGTAGTGTGAAGCTGAGCTTGCTCTTCCTTTCTGTCTCAGAAATACTCCTTTCTGTCAACAGAAATACTTATTTCTTCCTCTGGATAAAACAAACAATTTCAGAAAACAAGAGAAAGGACACTGATAAGATGTAATTTTAAACCTAATTTGCATTGTGCCTAAAAGGATAGGGTTTAGAGTCAGAAAGACCCAAGTCAAGGTCTGCCCATATCATTAGTGGACATGTGATGGGGGGAAAGCATTTCACCTCCCTAAGTGGCTTTCCTCATCTGTAAAAGTGATAGGACAACAGGACTTGTCCAGTGGTCAGATCTCTTGTAAATATTAAATGAGATAACGAAGGTACAGCACTTAACACAGTGCCTGGCTCTTAGTAGATGCTTAATTAATGGTAAAAAAATTACTATTATTTTTGCTATTAGTGTTATTTAATAAGTGTCATTAATATCATATTAATATTTATCATTTAACATTCACAGAGAGAGATTCCTGCAATACAGACCAGGCCATTTTCCAAAATAATCATTCGTTTAACAGATATTTAATTAATACTATATTAAATGATGAGAAATAAAACAGGTATAGTCTCTGCTTTCATGAAGCCTATAGTATCACAGAGATTTCTTTATTTGTTGCTGAGGTTATCCTGTGTTCGAAACCTAAACGCTAACCAATATAGTATCATATTCTTCCTAATATTTAGTTCCAACTGGGAAATTAGTGCAGAAAAAGTTGTGATGGCCATTCGAAGAGAGTTTAGGTATTATTCATATCTAAAGCTAACCTAACCAACAACTAATGTAAAGATGTACAATTATGAATGTTTTTAATTCTAATTCTGTAACTTTTAAGTCAGCACCACAACTAATTAGAATGTGGTCGTAAAGAGTAGCTTTGTAAACACACTAAGCTGCGCAAAGTCCTTGGTGGTTTGGTTAAAAATTAGGAAGTACTCAAGAGCTGACGTAATCAGAGGACTCATTTCTGTACCTTGCATAAGGTTTTTAAGCATCTGTTTGGTTGGGTAATAAAACTCTGCTCAGTACTAAATTTCTACATTTATTGTTCAGCAGATATCAACGGTGACACATTTAGTAGAAGATATGCAACATCCGCTTCAGCGTTGGCAAGAGAAAGTCTTGAAAAGCATTTAACAAATGAATCATGGCAGCCTCCAATAGAAAAAAAAGACAATGGCTTACAACCTCACAGCCTGAGACATTTTATTACAGGCTCATCATCCAAGCCTTGTGAGCCTGAGGAACGCTGTGTACAAAAGATCTTACAAAAACATAGATCAAAATATGATGATCCTTGTGGACTGTTAAATCAGAGCAGGCCTCGCTATTTTCAGCCAAACAATTCTCTTATCTGTAAATATGTGCCCTGTGATCAATTTCAAGATTATGTGAAAGAAAAGAAGCCAAGTCGTCAAGAACACTCAAAGGCCAAGAAAGAGAAAATCCAAATTAACAGTGCAATAGAAAAATTCCTTATGAGTGAGGACAACTTGGAGCCATCAAGGTTATCTACAAAAATCAAGAGAACATATTCCCCCAAGAGGGTTAGCTTCTGTGATCCTGATTTAGTAGAAAAAAATAGCTTGGTGATGTCATCCAGAACATCAACCCGTTGGAAACAGCAGGAAAATCAAAGTAGCCACCTGACCAATTTGGATCTCAAAAAATGTGGCAATCCTCAGGAGGGAGACAAAGAAGGAAGATGGCTTACTGATCCCCAGATTCTGAAAAAGAAGAGAACCAATCAACGTGATCTCCAAGGGAAAATTAAAAAACAAAATTCAAGGATAAAATTAAATCTACACAGTTTTAGAAAAGTCAAAGTCCATCCAGAAAAATCCTTGCCAGGACTCCAAAAGAAATGCAGACAAGTATCCTTACCGCCTAGTAAATTATCTAAAGCTTCTCAGAGAGAAGCCAATACAAACCTTGTGTCCTCTGCAGATTTTCCCCAACGGCCAGAGGGTAACTCCGTCAAACTCACTTCAAAGAGTGTGCCTCTCAAACGTGCTCCAAAGCAGACCTCATATTACCAAGAAAACACTAAAAACATTGCTCTGCTCTGTGCTAATGGCTTACCTGCAGTCAACCAGAGCTCCAGGGAAGGCAACTGTCACCCGACTGGCCTCATTCCTGGCAGCAGTGCACCGACGCTGCCTCTGCCCACACCCATCATAGCTGAACACGGACATTCAGCCTCTCAGTTTTCAACTGAGCAAATGGAAGGTGCAACTTCCCTAGCATTGGAGGTGCCTAGGTGTTTACCAGCTACTTGGGAAAATAGAGGCAGTGATGTTTTACCACCCAGCAGTTCCAGGGGGGCTACCGACCAAGGGGCCGCAGAGCCCATGAAGCCCATGAAGCCCATGGAGCAGGACAAACCAATGACCATTGAGCCAAATCAGTTTTCTTTGTCCCTGGGGAATCAAACACAGCTTGCAGTTGGCCACAAGACTGACACCTACAAGGAACACACTTTAGATCAAAACGAAACCTTCAAACACGTAGAACAACATCCTAGGCATGAACAACTTGGAAATGAGGAGGAAACGCTAATGACCAAACAGAAAATATCATGTCAGATTGTAGAGAGTTGTATCGTGGATGAGGGAAATGACGTAGGGACAAAACTTCCTCAAGCAGACACTTAACGATTCCCTTCTCCTTTGCTCTGAGGCACAAGCCAACCGTGACCTACCACTGATGAAGGCAAATGCTGTTCCATTCCAAAATAGGACAGAGATTCCCAAAGAAATGAGTACTTCTCCTAAGACCCAAGCCATCTGGAATCTAACCGATAGAGGCAAAAAAGAAACTGATGGCTCGAATGCGTTGCCCAGAGACGGTGGCAGTGAAACACCATGTATGAGGAAAATATTAGGGAAAGAAGAGAAGAAAGTCCTTGATGAAAACGAGGCGGATTCTAGTACAGTAATGAGAACTGCACAGGTGACCTTAAAAGGCAGCACAAAAGAAATGCAGCAAACTTGGGAAAATGGACAAAGGGAAAAGCATACGTTGTATGATCCAAGCTCTGTTGAGGCCACTATTACAGCTAAGGATTTGGGTATTCCCTGTTCCCCTGAGGCTGAACATAGACCTTCTTGTGGTGAAACAGATCTTTGATTTAACAGAACTATGCAAGTTTTGGGCGAATTTCGCAATATGCAACCAGATAAAAGTGGCAGTACGCATAAAGAAGGTGCAGGGACAGTGGAGACGTGTGAACTGCTTTCCTCCTTACTGGACTTAAAAGACATTAGTTCTGTGACAAAAAATAGGGTGCCTCTAATGCCTAGAAGACTAGATGAAGCTGAAAACGCTGCCCCCCACCTACGCTGTAGCCCCCATCTGCTGCTGATGCTAACCCACCACCTTTAGAGACAGAACTCAACTAATAATCGTTTTCTACTGGAGCTTCCTTCGAAAGGACACAGGGGCACCCTCTGGTCTTTACAGGCATCCCAAATGCATTACTTTGGACGCACATTTCTTAGTAGCTTTTTGTTATCAATGCAATAAAAGTGCATGATGGAATGCGATGGGAAAATCAAAGATGGAGCCGCAAGATGTGTTTGACACAATTAATTGAGTTTGCTTCTCCAAGGAATGAAAAAAAAATAGGAAAGTAAAGTTTTGCCCGGTCTTGGAAAAAGAAAGCAAACAATAAAGAAAAGGGGGGGGAAAAAAGCCTTAAGCAAATAAAAGATTAAATAAGAAAAAAGTACTTGAACAGATTTGCACTTGATGTTTATTTTATGGAAATTACTACACACATCTCAATTAGTGGTGTTACAATATTGCTTTCTACACAGATGATTATATATTCATATTTGTGCCTGATCTGTTTTCCTAATTATGGTTTGAAAATAAAAATTGAGCTTTGTTTGTTCACTGTCGTCTAGTTGATATGCATATTGGTATATTTCAACCATTTGCAACTGTTCTGTTGACAATTATCCTAGATCTTAAGTAGAGTTTTTTGTTTTTTTTTTTAAACCTGTTATTTCTCTAGGAGAAAAAAAAAAAAATTAAGGATTTCCAGGGGTGGTAGGCAATTTCTGTGAAACCTGTTAAATCCTCTAAATCCACTAGGTGGGGATGTCGGCTTCAATCATTTTAGAAGAACAAATGGGGCTTCCAGATCCACACAATGGATCCCGAACAAAGGGAATTTTAACAAGCTTTACTGACAATCGTTATTAACTTAAGATTTTGAAAACTGGATAACCTTTTAGTGTGTTTAGCTTTCAAGGTTTGATCTCTTGAGTTTAGCCTGTCACTATTGTTTGGTGTGAGTACTCCTCCTTGTGTATTAAACAAGGAATTAAACGTCCTTATAAATAGGAGATTTAAAAGCAAGAGTAGAACCAGCATCGCTCATTCAAAGCCACGCTTATTGGAATGATACAGGGATACCCCACACAATTGTGTTTTTGATAACCCAGTAAAACCTTGAAAGCGTACTTTCATGGTAGAGGATATTACAGTATTTTACATTTCCTGGTAGGGGAAAAAAGGTAGTACTTTCTCTTCCTCTATCTATATCCATTTTTACGTATTCTATACATTTACATAGTTTCTAATATATTTTTATACATCAGTATCTTCATATCTGCATTCGGCAATATCGTCAAGCTTCAAAGGCTAGAGAACAACGTAAATATTGCTTATTGCTTACACGCCCCACCTAGCCTCTGTTTTCTTTCCTGTTGAGAATTGCCAGCAAATGATGTAACTTTCTTATTTTGAAACTCCCTAACCTTATTCCCTCTCTTCTTTCTGTTTTCTCCCTGGATTCAAAATTTCCTTGCTTTTAACTCCAACTCCTCTCCCCTCTATTTTTGCTCAGCCTCTCTGCCTGAGCTTAGCTCCTGTGCCATCTGTCTGCCTCCCCTGATCCCACTTCATTTGGTTAAGCGCCTTTAAGGTGAGAAGAGCATCTATTGCCAACTTCTTGAGCAATAACTTTATTCTAATTGACAGTTCCCTCAGTTTTGTAGACCAGGTTAGGTGGGTTTTTGTTTTGTTTTGTTTTTTTTTTTTTTATCTCTTGGTAGCTATCTTTCTTTTTCCCCTTTTCTTTGATTTTTCTTTCTTTTATTTTAGGCACCTTCACTTTACTGCAGAGCGCTCAGCTTTGTTCTCCTGTCACTGCCAACAATATCCTGATACCTAATGGCCTAACGATTACTCTGGTCACTAGCTGATTCTCAGGAGGCAGGGATGACAGGTCTCCTGGGCCCCTTCCTCTTTTCCATTTCCTAAATCCAGTCTTTCACCTCCTTAGGATGTTGTTTCCTTTCAAGTAGTTCTCCAGTTTACCCTTGCTCCTGAATCCCCATGGTAACCATTGTAGTCTTTGTGTTGTAATCAACTGGATTAATGCAATAGCAGCCCAGCTGGACGCTTTGACTTCAGTGTCTGTTGCTCCCGTTTCAGCCCACTAGTTCTCTGCTTTTACTGGGCACAAATCGCCTGAGGTGCTTGTCAAATGCAAAGTCCCAGGCTCCATCCCAGACATTTTGATTCAGGAGATTTAGAGTAGGGCCCCAGAATCTTCGTTTGAACAAATACTGCCAGGTAAACTGGAGCATGTAATGTGCAGCCCCCACGTTAAGAAACAATGCCCAAATATCCCAATCACACTAGAAGATAAATCAGTGCCCGTCTCACTATAGGAACCAAATATAATTCTTTGAGTAAGTTATCAAACCTTGTCATACCAAATTCAGATGAATTTTCAAAAAGTATATAGTTTTATCCTATCTCTGCACGCTTTAAAGACAAAAGCATAACTGCCTAGGATTTCATAACCAAATTCCCTATTCTGGTTTCCAAAGCTTTCCGAAATCTGATCTAATAGGACTTTTTTTTTTTTTTTCCCACCTCTCACCGTTTTCCAACCAGCATTTCCCATTCCCTACAGGCTGCTGTTCTCACTGTCCGCTTCCTTCTTTGTAGGTCTTGACCAGAAAGACACACATAGGAGATAATGATGTGCTGCAAATTCCAGGAGTGAGGCAAAGACAAATATGAAAGAAAGAATGAGTGGTGAAGTTGGTAAGCTAGAAGCAAGGACCAGGAGAGCGTGGTGCTAGGGTCTTAGAGCTAAAGATGAACAGCGGCTGCAACGTTCTCCTAACTGATCAGTCAGTCTCTCCCTCGTGTCCTTTCTCTCAATGAACTGGCCCATGTTCTCTTTGCTTGGACCGTTTTTCTCTCTCCCCAACCCTCTTCATTCAGCAAACTTCTATTTATGCTGCTGGTCTCAGCTCAAGTCTCACTCCTTCCAGGAAGCCTTTCCTGACCAGCACTACCTCTTTGTCCCTCACCTGTCAGTTCCTTTAGTGCGCATTCTCATCTCATCTGATTTCCCTTATTTTGGCTTATAACCATAAAATCATAAAATCATCAATGTGTTTATTCAGTTAATCCCTATTTGGCTACTAGGCCTCACTTAGGCGCCATGGAGAGCGCGTCTCCATAGAATCCCCAGCACTCGTTCCTGGGGCTGTGGATGGTAAAGACTCAATAAGTAATTGCTGAAGGAAAGAATGAAAAGTAGCCTATTGTTTCCTTGTCCTCACCCCTGAGCCTAGTCCCACGGTGACGATCTTACTGGACACTGTGATGAATTCTCAGGAACATCACTTCCAGCAGCTCGGCTTCATAATGCTGAGATGATACCACGGCCAAGCCAGGGCCCACCTGACTGGTAAACCCAGATATAGCCAGTCAGAGACTGCTTCCCTCATCCTTCTCTCTGAATTGCGTTCCCAGAGCCCAGGCCCTGGACTGATAGGTTTTGCAGCTTAGCAGGAAGCTAAGCACTGATTTTTGGCCTTGTAGTATTTTTTTTTTTTAAAACCTTAAATGTACCCTCCTTTGGCCCTAATCTGGTTCTCTTATTTCCTAACCGGTTATTTGTGACATCCATTCTAACCCCCCTAAAATGCTTTTAGAAGTTCCTAATAACTTGCTTTTATCTCCAAATGAAAACTTCCATATGTCCCTTATTTATAATCATAATCATGAAGAACCTATTAATAAAAGCAAAAGGGATGTCCTCGGCTGTTTTTTAAGTTATACTTTATGTTATACACACCAAAGAGAGAAGGAAATTCCGAATTAGCTTTTTTGACATGCTTACTCCTAGAAAATATGCCTGACATTCATATTGAAAAAATAAGGAAAGCTTTTCCCAAACGATTTTAAGTCCTATAATTTTCAAGACAAAGTTTTGGGACACTGAGATTCAGATGAGGGGATTGGAAGCTTTGATAAGCAACAGTTGTACTCACTCATTTACTTAAAAAATATTTTTGAACATCTACTGGGTGTGGTTCTAGGTGCTGGGGTTACAGCAATGAACAAAACGAAACAGAAAAGTCCCTGCCTTCTGGTAGCAAGAGCAGATTCGACACCAATAAATACAAAATCTGTCAAATGGCATGGTCAGGAGAAGAGGTTATTTCTTTTGAGATTATTCAACCCACATGCCATAATAATCTTTATTTTTCTTCTTAAGAGTCTCCATGTACATTTGCGGGGTTGTGTAATAACTTGGCCTGACTTTTGCCTTTGGGGAACTTCACTTTCTCTTTCCAAAATCTGTTTTCTTTTCTTTTTTTTTTAATTTTTTTTTTTCTCTTTCCAAAATCTGGACTGGGGCTCATCCTATTTCTCCTTTGGTGAGGTACTTCCTGAGTTAACAACAGCTACACTTTTATGAGCTATTGTGAACTAATTCCCTCTGCTCAGAGCAGAAGAATCAACATGGGCTGATGTCAAAACACAAGGATTTCAACAGACGACAAAACCTGCTGGCAGGGAGATTCTTAGACGTGGTACTAAACTGTGTTATCGGGAGAGCAGTTGGGGAGTCTCCTTCTTTGTCATTCTCTAAGAACGAAGTAGACACTAAAATGCCTGGTACCGTAAGAAGAGTCCCTTCCTGTAGACACGTGGTCTGAGGGTCTTCATTTTGGGATTATATGAGTGCTACGTGTAATAGTCTTAGATCTATGATCCTATTTCTTTTCTTCCAGTTTACATATCCTACTTTATTTACTCCTTCCACAGCATCTATTCTTCCATCTGTGCTCCTCACCACCTTATCACATAGCCACTCAGAGAGTTAGGGGAGGACCCTGTCCTCCTGTGTGAGCCCGTGCTACTCAAGACCACTTGTCACGGGGTCTTTGCCTGAAGGTCTGCCTCATGGTGAAAAGCCAGACAAATCCATCTTGTGCCAAACTTCTTTCTTCAGAAAATGACTAAGTGTGGTTCAAGTGTAGTAGTTAATAAAATTGCAGCTGAGATGAGACCGTGAGTCATCTGTCATCCCCTGGTCTCTCTTTTGCTAATCAGTTGTGAGAAACATTTTGAAATCAGAGAGTAGCAGCAAAGAAATATGAGATACTCAGACTTCTTGAAGCAATTAGAGACTAAAGAGCAGAAGGCAAATCAGTCTTCCTGCCTTGACAGTCTTAAAATACACACTGAAAGTAGACTTTGGAGTTACACTACTTGTGACAGATTTTGACCATAAACACATTTTCTAAGAGGAAATAAAAATTACTCACTTCAGGACATGCATTCCACCCTCGCATCAGCAGAGACGATATGGGCTTGGGAATGGAATAGCCAATGGGAGGTCTGAGATGGTGGTAAGCCATGTCTGCTGCAGCAGCCGCTGCGAACCAAAGGATCACGTCAGTTTTGAAATTCACATATTTACTTCAAGAAACATCTGAACAGACAAAAAAAGTCATCAAAAATCAATCTGTAAGCATTAGCAGAGATTCAAAGCTAGCTCTACGCTATTTTTTTTTAATCCTTAAACAAAATGTTGGATAATTTGATACCATAAGTTTATCATTGTTCACTCATTCAGTTGTTCATTCAACAAATTGTGAGCAGAGGGGATTTATCAGGATCAAAAAAAAAAAACATGCAAAAGAACATACCGATAGCAAGCAGTTTGGTGTGTCTGGAGTATAGGGTATATACGTGACATTACAGGAAGTAAAGAGTGAAAGACTGCACGGTGTCATAAATCTCGGGCTAAAAAGCTCATACTGTACGCGGCGAGATGTGGGGTGCCACTGGACTTTGCAATTCTGAAAGCACCCATATCACTTGGGCAATATAGATTCTTTTTTAAGCTTAACTACCCTTACTGCTTATAAGAATGTTGGGATTTTAATATTTAATATTTGTAAAGTAGTTATTATTTGCTAACCTTTGTTAGATACTTCAAATGCATCATTTTAGCCGATACCCCTTATTGACTCAACTCCCTAGAGTTACCTTCCTGCTGGAAATTCTGAATATTGCTCATCTCAAACTCCAAATTACAGTGTTGTGATTCTTGGGTCCTCACTATAGATACCTGAGTGTTGCACATTGTCCTGTTCTGCAGCCAGGGATTTCTATAACTCCCCTGGAAACTAAGTTCATAGCTACTTTCATTGAACATATTTTGTATAAGGCCTCATGGGAGGTACACACATAAGCTTTTTCAAATCTCCTAACAATTATGCAACGTAGGTATGACTAAAAAAAAAAAAAGTAGGTATGACTCTATGTGTGTATGTGACCTAGTTTTTAATTTGTGAAAAAATTAAAAATAATTAGTAGTTTGTGTAGCCTCTTGTTCCAGATTCCATGCCCTCTCCAACCACTTCACATTGAAAATACTTTGTGAACAACACATGAAGGTCTCTTTATTCCTCACAAAAATTGCTCTGCAACAGTGGGAGGCTAACGTTCCAGGACATTGACCTCCTATCTTTTAGATTGTGATGTCATCAACACCTGTCTGTACCTTAATAACGTTTGTGGCGTGACCTACAACTACTACCTCTCCTCCACTAAAGCTTCAGTTCTGTTTATGGATCTACTAATCTAGTGAAATTATATGTAATGTAACTTAATCAACATTTTGCTTTATGGATCCGTCAGAATTACTATCTAATTTTGACAAATGTTAACATTTATTCCTGTTTTCTCTAGAATTTTAGAAACATAATTAGAATAAAATCTTATTTGGAGAGGACACTTGTTAAAATATTTGAGTACCTCTTATGTATTTTTTGTGTCATTGAGCTCATGCCCAATCCAATATACAATTATGTAAAAGTTTTTTCCTCTAAATATCAACATTTTTCCAAGTTATCGAAACTTCAGGTTAATGTGTTTCTAATGACTCTGTATTCACTATGATTTACTTAATCATGCCTCAATTTTAGGTTGTTCAAATTTGGGCATAAATACTTCAAAGTGTAATTTCTTCAATATTTTGAAGTTTTCTCATCTTATGAAAGATTTTGCTAATATGAGAGGTAAATATATCAGCTCATTTCTTGTTTAAATTTTGTTCTTTGACGAGCAGTGAGGCTTAGTATTTTACCAGATATTTATTGGTTATTTGTATTTAAAATTTTAAGATCGTTTTCTTGGCTGCCTGGTGTTCTAATATTTCCTTGCCGTAGCAGTTGTAATTGTACAAAAGTTCCAGGCTGAGGGCAGAGTCAGGAATTCCATTTCTGCTTTTGTGTTCAAGGCCATTTGTAGACTATTTGCATTGTCACATTTGCCAACCGTTTCTAGCCACCCTCAGCTATCGTTATAGTTGCTGACACTAAGAAAACAAAGAGAAGACTGGTCATAACATTTTTAGCAAACTAAACACGATGTACAAAATGTGTCTTTCGTGTCACAGAAAACTAGGTTTGTTAGGTTTCTTCCATTGGCTATTCTTGACTATTTTTAATTCTTTTTGGAATGAGGTAAATAAGTAAGCAAATGGATTAACTAATGCTTAATGATCTTTGATCTTCAAACTCTACTCTTTCACCTTATGACCATTCGGATATTGTTGAGCTGGTGCAGCTATAAGCACATAAGCCAGTGTAGTGAACACATTTAAACTAATTATACATATCCTAATGGGCGGGGAGGGACTATTCATAAAATGAGTTAAACTCAGATGCAGGTGCCAAATGTCTCCTTTGAAACCCTTTTAGACTCTGATATCAAGTCTATAAAGTTACTTGTTTGCTTCTTGGCACGGTGTCTGGAAAATCAGTTTAAGATGAACGATATCTAATTCTTCATTATTCAAAGTAGATTCTGCAAGGCCTTGGCATCTCCTTCTCCCTTTTGCTTTGCGCACTCTTGGCAGTGATACTACTCATTAGCACCTCCGCCAGAAAGTGGGCAATGCAACATGAGGGGTTGTGGAATTGAGATTTGTCACCTTTGAGATTGCTTTGTCAGTCTTGCCTAAGTGGCCATGCTACACTAACAGCTGGGAAATTTTCTGGTATTCCAGATTCAGGAAAGAGACTGTGAGCCCATTAATCAAATTTTTACCTTGATTGCTACATAAAATATGTTAAATGATTTATGTACATGCTGGTTTCTACCTTTCCAAGTGAAACTTTGCTATTAAAAGAAAATAAGGCTAAATTTAAAAGGATCAATAACTATTTATTGAGCATCTACCGTTTCTCCAGCACTGTGATAATTACCAATGATTTAGTGAAACTTGTAATCTAGATTCTAGGGTAGGACTGTCTAATAGAACTTTTAACAATGATGGAAATGTCCTGTGGTGTTCAATATGGTAGCATACGGCTATTAAGTGCTTAAAAGGTGGCTATTAAGCACTAAAAAGGTGTGACTGAATAACTGAATTTTAACTTCAGTTTCAATTAATATAAATTTAAATTTAAATAGCCACGTGTGTCTACTAGCTTCCACAGTGGACTGCACAATTCTAGAGCATAGCTTTTTCCCACTTCCATTATCTTGAATGAGACTTATTAAACACATTTTTGTGAGTCAGCCTCAAAGGTTTATATAACCATGGTGTTGATTTGTGGATTCAAGTTCTTTATTGTTTATTAATACTTTACCAAAAAAGAATATATGACTAGAGCTTGTCAAAAGGCATTCAGGGTAATGTGATAATCTTCATTCCTTTATTCATGTGACCGAATTTCCATGTGAGTGATAACAAGCTAAGAAAAAAGAAGTACTGGGCTTCTCAAAATATTTGGCAAATGAATGAATAATTATTAAAAATCCATGATTTACTGGATTTTCATTGCTTTTTATGGTTCAGTCACAAATTCAGAAAAGTGATCCTTTTTTCCTGAAATGTTCTTTCGTACCCTCTTTTCCTACATTATGCCTACTGTCACTTAGGTCTTGGCTTAAAGAAGTGTCTCTGGGTGCCCTTCCCACGTACTCCCACAGCGCCTGGTACTACAATAGTATGTATTATATTATACTTAATTGCTAATTTATTTCCTTGCCTCTGTAAATAGATCATAAGCTCCTTGAGGTCGGGAACTGTGTCTTTCTACCATTGTATCTCTTATGTTTAGCACGATGACAGGTAATTAGTAGGAATCCAGCTGATGTGCTTCAAATGAACCAATAAATGAGGGGGTTTAAAATATGATTTCACTGGAAAAAATACAGGTCATGGTACAGAGAACTCAGTAAACATTTATTGTACAAATGAAAAAAGATGCTAGATCAATGCCAATTAATATCTTGCTCATTATTATGTCTTTAGGACAGAGCACAATGCCTAGTCACCAAGAAACACTATAGAATGAATATAATGTCTAGTTTAATATTCCATTGTGACACAATTAGATAAATTATTGAGATCTGGTGGCATATTTAGTTCACAATCTTATCTTTTGTTCAGAATATTTGGGGTGAGGGCTCTGTAAACTAAAACAGTATAACTATTAAGAAATGCCCTTAACACAAACATTATATGGTCTCATTCATCTGGGGAATATAAATAATAGTGAAAGGGAATAGAGGGGAAGGGAGAAGAAATGGGTAGGAAATATCAGAAAGGGAGACAGAACATGGAAGACTCCTAACTCTGGGAAACGAACTAGGGGTGGTGGAAGGGGAGGAGGGCGGGGGGTGGGGGTGACTGGGTGCCGGGCACTGAGGGGGGCACTTGACGGGATGAGCACTGGGTGTTATTCTGTATGTTGGCAAACTGAACACCAATAAAAAATAAATTTATTATTTAAAAAAAAAGAAATGCCCTTAACAAGGAAATGTGGGGCCCAATTTCCAGTTTGGCTTTGCTTTTAACTCTATGAGAGATCCTAACTAAGCTAATTGGCCTCTGTGAGTATTAATTTTTGTACATGTAAGATGAAGAAGTGAGGACACAGTGTAATGGTGATAAGCATGGGCTTTGGGGTCAAGGAGCCATGCATTTAGGTCTTGACTATACCTCTTACTAGTGTGTGATACTGAATGAATATATATATATTCCAGAAAGACACAGTTCCTGACTATATATATATATATATATATATATATATATATATATATATATATCTTATCCTAATAGAACCAAAACCATAGGTTATTAGAATTAAAGGTGATAGTATACAGAAAGCATCTGGTACATTGTTGGCTCTCAAAAAGTGTTAGCTGTTGCTGTAATCATTATCATCTACAGAGCTGAAGGTTTCACTGATCCCTTTTAGCCTGAATCTAGAAAACTAGATTTCAAAGACATTGTACATCTTCTCTTCTCTTTGGACCAGAAATCACAGTTATTTTTGAGGTTTTTTCCCTGGGAGTATGAATAACAAGTAAAAGATTGCATTGAGTTACTGCAAATTGCAAGGCTACAAACCATTTCATCTGTCACCAGCCCCAGCTCATAATGTAATATGGCCACTGTGGAGAGGATGACTATGCAGCTCTTCATGGTGAATTTAATTAGCTATATTGCTTATGGATAAATTGGTGCTAGATTCTGAATTCCTAAATTAAACTATCACTCTTATGTTTTATAAAAATAAATCTAGGCATTCATATAAAAAAGAGAGCAATAAAGTACAATATTTTACTTGTAAGCTTTGACTAAGATAAAACTGCTAGAATATATATATATTTTTTCATTTTTGATTGTACGTATGTGTGTTCTAAAAAAACCAGAATTGATTCTACCTCATTGTTTTTATGGGTTGGGCTGTGGTGAAACAAAGCAAGTGTGGACTACTCTCCCAGCAAGAGCGGAGACACATTCTTTGTTAAACTGACACTTTTCAATGATGTATCACCAGAGCATATAGCATCTGAGAGAGACCATGAGATTGCAATCTTGAGATTGCACTAAGAATGGCTTAATTTTTTAAACCACATCCCATTCTCATTACAGACTGTCAGAAGAATAGATTAATTTGCGCCAGCGTCTATTCTCATTGCAATCTTTGTCAGTGTAATGAAGTATTGGAATGTTAATATCAGCTATGTTCATAGAAATTCCACCATCCATTGGACCGATTCGATCTTTCCAGTGATCTGTGTCGTGATTGGCTGGCTCTACTCTTCTCAGTGATAAACTGATAAAGATTAGCACAGCAAACACAGGATTTTGGAACTTTAGCTCACTCCTATTTTCCCACCACTTGTCAAAGCGCGGTCCACATCATCAATGTGCTTATGGCTTTTGTGATTATTATATTTAGGGTGCTTTAGGATCCTAAAGCACCTATGGAGAAGAACATAATCATCTAATATTTAAACAGAGGGAGCAAACACAAATGGCTACAAATATGAGATCCTGTGATACAACTGTGTCTCTAAATGTACTTAAATTCTTATTTTTTTTTTTTTTACAATTATATGTGAGACCAAAATTTGCAAGCCATATTTGGCTCCTGTATTATACTTTGCAACTCTGAGTCAAAACGTCAATATGAAGTCTCACCAAAATCTGGCTAGAATAAATTGGCAGATGTTCTTAATTTGCTGCCACATCCGAGACTTAGATACAGCTTGGCATGAAGGAATCCCAGGACAGAGTTGAGTCTCCTTGTGAACCAGCTGGCATCACACAGGAAAACAAAAGGAAAACAAGAAGCTTTCTTCTTTGGCCTCAAATTATAATCTGAAAGTGATCCACAAAATGTGGTATCTGGTTAGGAGGGAATGAGATTGAATGAACTACATATCGATGGATTAATTTATCCTAGATTTCTTCTTTAGTTTTTCATAATATATCAGAGGAGACAGACCCAGGAGAGATATAAAATCTGGGAAGCAGGTGTTGGTTTCTTTCTCTGAAATGTATCCAGTACAGCTCTTGTTTGCCAGGTCATACCAGCGCCTTTTTCATCTTGCCTGGTTCTTCTCTCTCTGCTTGGTTTCACACCTTGGCTCCTTCTCTCCCTAATCTTGTCACTTCTCTCACAAATCTGCTTTCTCCCTGGATTCATCATCCTCCTGCTGGCTGGGCCAGAAGCCTGGAAGTTATCCCTGACTCCTCCCTCCCTCTTGTGCTCCCACCTCAATTCATGGGCAAGTCCATTCAAATTTCCCAACCAGCCTCTCCTTTCCCTTCTAAAGCCACTACCCTAGTTAAGGTTTTTATTACATCCTTATCTAGACTACCTCATCTCCTTGCCCCTGGTTTCAAGCCTCTTCAATCCAGACTTTGCTTTGTAGCAAGAGGGAACATTTTAAAATAGTAATAGCCTTGTATTATTGCCCTGCCTAATCTCTTGCAGTGACTTTCACTGTGGACACACAAGGCCCATCACCATGTAGCATAAGTTTCACATTTACAGCATGTGTCTGGTGATGGATTCCCTTGTGTTCTCTGGTTCATCCCTATTGAATTATTTGTGCATCCCTCATGACTCTGTACCTTGCCCATCCTCCTTTCTGTTGCGACTCCTTCTCTATTTTCCCACTATTTACCTATTTAATTAGTTTTCATTTGGCAGTTCAGCTCTCGTCTCTTCTCAGATTCCTTCTCTGATACCATCTTCCCATTTTCACAGTCTGGGCAGGAGACTCCTCCAGGGAACATCCTTAGCCCTCTGCTTCTCTCTACTTGGCACTTAACCTCTGCTCTGTACTACGAGGGCCTGAGCAATTCCCTATTCTTCTCTGTTTTCCTCTTAACTCAAATCCAGTTCCCAGTCAGAGGAGCACTCAATGATAGCTTAAAGATAATAATAATAGCTAAGATTTACTGAGTGTTACCAATCTCCAGTGACCATTCCAACGTTTTTGAGGTAAGTCTTATTGATATCCTCATTTGAAAAATAATATGGGGGATCTCTGGGTGGCTCAGCGGTTTGGTGCCTGCCTTTGGCCAAGGGCACGATCCTGGAGTCCCGGGATCGAGTCCCACGTTGAGCTCCCGGCATGGAGCCTGTTTCTCCCTCCTCCTGTGTCTCTGCCTCTCTCTCTCTCTCTATCATAAATAAATAAATAAATCTTAAAAAAAATAAAATGAAGCATAGTTAGGTTAAGTAGCTTGCATACAGTTTTAAGGCTCATGTTCTTACACAGTATGCTGATTCTCTTTAGTTCATATAGTTAGTGTGAGAAATGTTTTCTTAAAAATTGAAATTATTGCTGACATTTAAAAACCTTTTGATTTCTTTCTTTCTTTCTTTCTTTCTTTCTTTCTTTCTTTCTTCTTTTCTCTTTCTTTCTCCTTTCTTTCTTTCTTTCTTTCTTTCTTTCTTTCTTTCTTTCTTTCTTTCTTTCTTTCTTTCGAGAGTGCCAGCATGGAGGCATGAGGGAAAGGGAGAGAGAGAGAAAGAAAATCTTAAGCAGGCTCTGTGTGCAGTGCAGAGCCCAACACAGGGCTCAGTCTCACAACCCTGAGATCATGGTCTGAGCCAAAATCAGAAGTCAGAGGCTTAACCAACTGAGTCACCCAAGCACTCCAAACATTTAGATTTCTAAACAAATACACCGAAATTAGGGTATATGGTAACAGTGAGCAGTGATCCCTACAGTTCCTGCATGCCATTGCTTGGCTAGATTTGGGTAGCAGCTATCCCCTTGAATCAGAGCAGGTGATTTCCTGTCCATTACACTGTCCTGTGTCAAGCATTTGCCTATTTCCTCTGGTCCTTTGGGCATTTGATCTCAGGTGACTATACGATGTTGGATGTGATGGCTTTTGGTCCTTTCTAAACCTGAGATTATAGGGTGAATTTGAACATGCCCTATGCAAAAGAGACTCTAACTTCAAGTTCTTCTCCATGCAAACCCATCACTTGCAGAGGAGTCAATGCCAATATTTGTGTTACACTTTTGTATTTCTCCCAGGAGATAGGGAACTACTAAATCTAGAAGGATGAGCCATGTGTAATGTTGCTACAACCATAATTGATAATGCTGTCACACATTGTAGTCATGGATTTGTTCCTCTTTGTAAATGGCTAATATGTAGCTTATATTGAATCTGATGCTTCACATAATTTATTGCTGAACATATGCTAGATTGCCTAACCACTGCAATGATATAAACAGTCTCATTTCTTGATGCATGGTCACTGTCCAACTTTAAAAAATTCAGCATCTATCATAAACAAACTCTCTTTCCAATAAAGTACTGTAAATTCTAATATCTGGGATATTGGAATCAAGTTATTCTTAGGCAAGACTTTTAACTGTTTTATTATATAATATTCTCTGTCTAAAAAGGGTAAATATTTCTGGGGGGTCCATGACAGAAGGGATCTTTATCTCTTTGAAATATTCACTGTATAACTAGCAAAGGATAATGCGGTAGAGAAAATTCCAAAACTGTATGAGTAAAATATGATAAATACTATAATAAATGATGACTTGGGGCATGGAGGAGTCTGCACTAACTCAATATTAGAGAATTAAGGAAGATGTTTTGGGAAGAAGTGATATTTAAGCTAAGATCTTAAAATTAATTAGGGTTCATATGATGAAAAGTGAGCAAGAATGTCTCAAAGAGACCAATGTGTACAAAAACAGAGAAGTGAGAGGAAACACGTCACGTTGGGGAGGAGAAATAGTGTCTTGTGGCTGGAACATAAATGAGAGACTGCAAGTGGTGTGAGGCTTTGTAAATTGTTTCAATAAATTTTGTTTTTATCTTAAAAGCAAAGGGAAAACCCTGGAAATTTTAAATAAGGAAGGCCAGATTACCTAACTTGAGTTTTTAGAAAGCTAAGCCTAGCTATGGTATGACAACTGGTTAAAAGAATATGACAAGAAAACCTAGAGATGGTGTCCTCATCATCCTCATCAAAAGATACTGTGCAGAGTTCTACATGTAAAATAAGGAAGTAGCAGTGGGAGAGGGAGATAAGGGGAAAGATTCAGGAGATATTTAGAAAGTAGGACTGAAAATATGGAGATGAGTGAGGAAAACAAGAGAGGAAGGACAGGAGGAATGAAGAAAAGGAGGAATAAGAAGAGTTACAGATGACTGGACTTTTTATATGGGCTTTCTGCAGAATGAGCGCCACGTAAGTATAGAATCCTAGGAAGTCCTGACCTTGTGTTACACTTTGCCCTCCTCTCTCATCTTACAGTTGTGGACAGTTTTCAGTTTATGAAGGTCAGTTGAAAATATCATTTCATGTGATCCTCACAGTAACCTTTGTGGAGTCATCATCAACTGCATTTCCAGGGAAAAAGTTTGTAAAGGGGCCAGAAAAAAATAGGACACATGGAAGGAAGTAAAAGATGGCTATAGGGGCTGGAGGACAGGACAGAAAATGATCTGGGCAAGGTCAGAGATACAGAATCATGTAGAGTTGTTCAGGGCATATTAATAATTTTGAGATTTAATTCTAAGAACACAGGAAGCTTTTGGATGATTTTAAGCAATAGTGACATAATTGGTTTTTTGTTAAGATACTATTGCAGTAGATCTATAAGGAGTGGAGAGGAAGTGGAGCAGAATGAAGGGAAATAAGTCAAATGACTATCTCAGTAGTTACAGTGATAAAGATGGCAGCTTTGACTAGCATGATGATGGGTGAAATTTTGAAAAGGGATAGATTCGAGATACATAGCTCATCACTTTTGCTTTTGTTCATTGTTGTTCACCACAGTCTTTGCTTGTGCAAGAAGGCAAGAAAAAGATATAAAAAGACATACAGATTAAAAAGAAAGAAAGTTTTCCTTATTTACAGACTACAAAATAATCTATGTGGAAAAACCCAAGGCATGTAGACAAAAGCTTCTTGAGTGGATAAGTAAATTTAGCAAATTTGTAGAATAGTAGGTTGATATTCAAATATTAATTATATTTCCCTTTTAGCAAAGAACCCATTGAAATAAAAAAATAACATTTATAATAGTATCAAAACACAAAATGCATAGAGATAAATCTAAAAAAATATTCGAGGTTTATATGTTAAAAGCTACAAATATACTCATGACAGAAACTAAAGAAGACCTAACTGAAGGGAGAGTTATACCACGTGGACTGATCAGAAGATTCAGTATGCTTAAATTGTTCCTCCCAAATTGATCTATAAATTCAATGGAATCTACCAATCTCCTTAAAATTCCAGTGGGCTTTTTTTTTTTTTTGATAGAGATAACAAATTCTAAAATTTATATCAAAAAGCAAAACTCCTGGGCAGCCACCTATGGTCCAGCAATTTGGCGCCACCTTCAGCCTGGGCTATGATCCTGGAGACCCGGAATCGAGTCCCACATCGGGCTTCCTGCGTGGAGCCTGCTTCTCCCTCTGCCTGTGTCTCTGCCTCTCTTCTCTGTGTCTGTCATGAATAAATAAAATAAAATCTAAAAATAAAAAAAGGCAAAAATCCTAGAAGAGCCAAAGTAATTCTTTTAAAGAAGAACATAGTTGGAGGAGTCATACAACCTGATTTCAAGACTTAACTATAACCTTTCAATATAATATGGTATTGGTGTAAGGGTAGACATATATTGATGGAACAGAGTCCGAAAATAAACACATATATACAGTCAATTGATTTTTGATAAAAGTACCAAAAATAATTTATGGAGAAAGGAAAGTTTTTTTTTTTTTTTAACAAATCATACTGGAAAATTAAACATCCATATTAAAAAACAAATCAACAAAAGAAAAACAAAAGCTCATACCTGGGCTATTGAAAAAAAGAACATGGATAGTTTTTCTAAATGTAAAACCTAAACCTTTAAGAATTCTATTAAAAACATAGGAGGAAATCTTTGTTGCCTTAGTGATGCAATCATATTTTAGAAGGGATACAAAAAAAAAGTGATTTAAAAGTTTGATAAAGTAGATATCATTGAAAATAGAAACTTCTTTGAAGACATCACTAAGAATCATGAAAAGGCAAGCCACAGACTAGAGAAAAATACTTCCCAAATGCATAGCAGATGAAAGACTTCTACCTAGAATCTAAGAACTCTTACAGAGTAAATAATAAGGCAATCTGAACAAACACTTCACCAAAGAAAGAGGTACGGACACACATAAACATGTGAAAAGATTATCAACATCACTAGTTATTAGATAAATATTAAATGATACTACAATGATATGCCATTTCAGACCTACCTAAATGGCTAATATTTTATTTTAAACAGATAACAAAAAAGTCCTGGCAAGGATGTGTAGCAACTGACATTCTAATACACTGCTGGTGGGAATCCATAATGATATAAATACTGTAGAAAAACTCTTATCATAAGATCTAGTAATCATCTCTTACATATTTATTCAAGACTAATGAAACCACCCACACAAATACCTGAATGGTTTTAGCGATCATATTCACAGCAGCTCTGAAGTCAGAATAATCATCAAATGGTCAATGCACAAACAATTAAATTGTGATATATCCACACAATGGAATATTATTCAGAACAAAAAAGAATGAATTACTGAAAATCAACAACATGATTCCATTTACAGGATATTCTCAAAAAGGCAAACCTATACAGACATAAATCAGATGAGTGATAGCTGGGGGCAAATTTCCAGTCTAAGTAAGTAAATAGAGCAACAAGACATAAAAGCAACTCAAATAAAATGAAGAGAGAGATGCAGATAAAATTTACCTTAAATCTGAAGTATGTGTATATTTTTCACGTGATTGGATTTCCTACCTCTCCTGTCTACATGTGCACGGAGTAGATAATCTATATTCTCACCAAAAATTAGGCTTACTCACTAAGTCCCACTTTTAGAAGGTATCCATTTATGGGATGCAAAATTATTAGGAAAAGCAATTCTCTTTTCCATAATGTGAGACAAACAGAAAGCAGTTCTGATAAGTTATTGTTATGTGTTGCTACTTTCAGCTCACCCCTATATACACACTGAAAAGCGTCTAGAATCTAATCTCAAAAAATAAGTATTGCAATGTCCACATTATTTGCACCACCTGCCATGTGATCATAGTCATTTGCTTGTTTTATTAACCACAGATAAATCAAAGCCTTACACTTTAATAAAATATAGCCATGCTTGTGTGTGCCTGGGTCTAGGAATCACACAGTTAGGACAATAAGTTTCCTGGATTTGGCACATGCTTTAAAACAAATCGAAGTTGTTTGCTTTATCCTCACCTTGCCAACCCACCAAGAGTGATGATTTTGAGGAGGAAAAAAATGTTTCTTGAAGTCATGAAAATGCATAGAATCCTGGAAAATGGAAACACTTCACAGGATGTCTTACCTGGCTTGAGATGAGCGAATGGAATCTCACCGGTGAGAAGTTCCCACAGACACAGGGCGTAGCTGAAGACGTCAGCTTTGATGGTGTAGCGTGTGCACTGCGTGAACACCTCGGGAGCCATCCAGCGGAGGTTCTGCGGGTTTGGAAACATCCAAGAGTCATCTACCAAGTGATTACTTAGTCCACTGTGGAACGGTCTTCCCCTTAGTAAGCATTTAAGTGTTGCCCCATTGTTCTCAAAAGATATACATGTAAAATAACATAGATTGTCCTGTACTGGGCAACACACTGGTGTGTTCATACATAAATAGCACGTTTACTATTGCTGATCCTTTTTACAAAAGGCTTTTTTAAAAAATCACTGGAGGATCGTGATGTTCATAATTCTTCCAAAAATACTGGGATAGTATTAATCGTCAAGTAACCCCGTGTCTTATAAAATGATGATCACAGCAGCAGCACTTTCTGTTTACTTCTGAGCATCTCTTCCCTAGAAGCCATACAAGCTTCTGAGAAGCCAACCACGATTTATCCAAGAGCTCTGTGCCTCCCTGGGGGGGTGGGGGTGAATCACACACTGTGGGAAGCCTTCCCTCCCTTAGATCTTCAGGTTGTAATTTCAGAAAGTCACTAAATTAAACCCATCGATAGCGCCCTCATGACTGAGGAGAGAAAGGATCTTGGGGGAGTGCTCAGAACGTTCCTCTGAAGCAGATCTCTTACTGGCAGAATGATGTGTGCCATTCTCCTGTTCGCCCAGTTGTGTTATTTCTGAAGGCCGTGTGTGCGATATTCCAGGAAGAGAGGCTATAAAATGTTATAATTTTCTTCCTACAAAGTTTTATATTCATGTTTTGATGGCATTATTTACATTCTTCTCACTGGCAGTTATGCTTTTTTTTTTTTTTTTTTGGTTTTAAATATAAGCTTCCATTCTGGGATGCAAATGCATAATTTTGGTTTATTTGTGGTTTAGGGGAAAGAGCACCAAGTTTTGAGTCACAAGATGAAATTTCCAGTTCTAGCTCTACTACTGCCTGCTTGGGCAGCTCTGGAAAAATCTCATGTGCTTCCTGGACCTCAGATTCCTCAAGGGCAAAACAGAGGAGGCAAGCCCTTCCAGCTCTAACATCCCGTGGCTCTATATACCTTCTCAGTGAACTTCGCCAAACACCTCCTTTCTTTGTGCTTCCACTGAAGGAAACCGATATTCTTTGATTGCTGTCCCCAAAATTCTATGGAGAGCTGGCTGCTGATAATTATTTTGAAGTGTCTACCTTATTTTGAAATCATGCATAATTACAGCATTCCAAGAATATCTATATTCCCATTATGGGGCTTATATGCAATTCTTCCTCAAGTGCTTTCACATCCCAAGTAGCCTCCACTTACGTAGCAGACTATGCATTGTGTGGCAACATCGCGTAAGTGGGAGTGGGCATGCAATATGCCCATTTTCCCACGGGGGGTAATAGAGTAATTAGCCAACTTACACAAGGCCACATAACTAGTAAGAAACTAAATAGCCTTCAAAATAAATCTAGAGTAGGGCTGTGCTCAAAGGCTACACTGCTAGGAAAGAAAAAAAAATGCTTGCTGTTGGTGACATTCGATTCAATTTTCTTTCAACCAAAGTTTATTTAGCCAGTCTGGATGTATTTTAGAGTCACCTGAGGGAACTTTTAAAAGATGCAGGTACCCAAGATCAACTGCAGGCCAATGAAATCAGAATTTCTGGGGGTTGGAAGTAAGTGACGTGCTTTTTCAAAGGTTTCTGACGTGGTTCCAATGTGCAGCCAGGGTTGAGAACTGTTGACTTACCACTTTCTATGTCCCAGGTACTGTGTGTCCTGTCAGAAAGAGGACCCTCTTCCTACCTCCCTTGTACTTCATATCTTACCATTCCCCTCTTGCTCACTGCGCTCCAGTCATTCTGTCCTTGACACACAGAGAACTTCCTGCTTCAGGGCCTTTGCACTTACTGCTCCCTCCGTCTATATTGCACCCCTCTCCCCCCTGCCTCACATGGATGACCGTTGGTCAGATCTCTCATCAAATGTTACCTTTCCCTCTTGCTCTGTCTAAATGGCACCTCTGCCACTCTACATTCATATGCTGTGCTTTGTTTTTTCTTTATAGCATTTATCGCTAATAAAATATATTTTGCTAAATTGTTCAGTGTCTAACTCCTTCTAGTAGAATGTTAGCTTCGTAGGAACATGAAAGTTAATTTGTTCACTGCAATATTCCCGGTGCCTAGAAGAATGTCTGGCATCTAGTAGGTAGTCCATAAATATTTGTTGGATGAATGAGTGAAATCTAACTGGGGGGAGCATGCATCACAATACAACATGTCCATGATGTGGTTCTTGCCTTCCTCTCTAGCTTACCTTTTACTGTCTTCCTCACACAGTGCATGCCAGCAATGCCAACCTATTTGAAGTTCCCCTGGGAAGTCTGCTATTTCTTTGTCCCCTGTGTCTTTGCTCATACTGTTGTTCATTCTATCTGCCACTCCCTTCTGTTTTCTCTACACTGAATTTACTTCCATCCATCCTACCTGAGTTCCCAGGACTCTTTGTCACACCTTATTTACCACCGAACTTCCACACTGCTTTAAATCTATATGCTTATTACCATGTTTTCCCCATTAGAAAATGAGCTCCTTGAGATCAAGGACTAAGCTTTTCTTCAAATGTCGCATTTCTGGCCCTTTAAACTGTGCCTGATACATGGTAGGTCTTCAGTAAAAGTTTGTAGAGTGAATGAATAAGAGTTTAAATTAGCAGTGCAAAATGCACAAAAGCACAAACAGAAAAGTAAATGGGGAGGAGGCAGTGGGTGTTGGGCGGCATGTTAGGGAAAGGAAGGCACTTAAAATGGATAAAATTTCCTGGGCTTCGCAAGATGAGTAGACTCCTTCTAGTTGGGGAATGGAGAGCTATCCAGGGAGAGAAACGCATACTAGCAGAGTCACAGGGATATGAAGGTGAATGGCATGTTTGGGGAATGGCTAGGAGGCTTGTGTGCTGGGGTAGAGGGGGCTTGAGAGAACTAGCTGTGAGAGAAGAGATTACAGAGGGGCCCTAAACCAGACTGGGGAGGACAAGAGGCTGTCAGGTACTGAATTTTGATTTTGGCCTATGGGTAGTAGGTGTCTTTTCCTTTCTTTCTTTCTTTCTTTCTTTCTTTCTTTCTTTCTTTCTTTCTTTCTTTCTTTCTTTCTTCTTTCTTTCTTTCTAAATATTTATTTATTTGAGAGAGAGAGAGAGTGTGTGTGTGTGAGCACATGGAGGGGAGGGTAGAGGAAGAAAGAGAAAAGGAATTCAAGCAGACTCCCCACTGAGCAGAGCCTGATGAAGAGCTTGATCCCAGGACCCCAAGATCATGACCTGAGCGGAAATCAAGAGTTGGATGCTTAACCAACTGAGCCACTCAGGCGCCCCTGGTAGTGGGTACCTGTGATGGCTTATAGAAGGAGATTAATTGTCAGAACCCAACACTTGGCTGATGCTGCCAAGAATGAATTGGAAGGGAGTATTGGGCATAGAATCTTACTTCTAATCCAGAAAAGAGATGATGAAGACCTGAACTGAAGTGGACGATAAGAGGTTGGGTTGAAATTAAAACAAGCATACAAACATAGATAGAAAAAGTGAACAAAGTTGGTAGAAGCAAGGAAGGAAGGAATGGAAAATTACCTCAAAGTTGGGTAATTAAATAACACAGGGAGTCTAGAAAAAGAAGTTACTTTCTGGAGGTATGTGGGGAGCAAAGGAGACAGCAGGTAATGAATTTAATTGCAGACATTTTGAGTACAATTATGCTTGCTTCAGATGTTATCACATATTTTACTTAAACATTAATGCTTGGTTATAGGACATATTGCCTTATGATGCTAAAGTAGAAAAAAGTTGCTAATAGATGCTTTTAATAGAATTTACAAATTCTACAGTTAGTTACTGAGTGAATGTGAACTTCACTATTTAATCAGAAGATCTAAAAAGGAAAGCCAATTAGCCATGCCTGCCATGTACTTTTTCAGTTAAATTTGAAACAAATTCTGTATTATTTTATCCATCTCATTTTCCAAATATATATCTAATCTATTTTTCTGGTAGAGCCTTGAAAGAGTTCTTTTGAGGGTTTACTGAAAATAAAAACATAAAACATTATCCTGCCCCTGGGACAATGAGAATGGTTCCAGCTAACGCTGCTCTCATCTCACTTCGTCTCATGCTGAGTTTACACATTTTAATTGTTTCATAATTATAGGAAACATAAGCAGCAACAAACCCCAGGTTGTTTTGTCATGTTGTCTTCATCCAGAGACTGTAGAAATCTTGATTCTGAGGGAGAGAAAAAAACGAATTCATGTCAAAGGAAATGTGTTTAAAAACAGTCAAAATCACAGCTAAAATTTTGAAACCCCAAGAAACCCCCACCTTATTTAAGTGCTCACTTCCTTTCTTTTATCTGGGGATATCAAAGATGAAAAACTGAAAATAAACAATATACTTTTAAGATTCAGGATCACTGAAATTTGAATGACTTAGAAAAGTATAACTGTCAGTGTGAAATCCATTTTCAGATTCATCATAACGATATTTGGTGCCAACTAGGAATGAAGAAACAGGACTGATGTCATTTGGGGTATTATTCATAGAAATCTCACCTCCAAAATCTGCCACCACAGCATGCCCATCCTCACAGAGAAGAATATTGTGACTATAACAAAACAAAACAAAACAAAACAACAGCTTTGAGTAAACTTTATGATTTCTAAATCTGGCACCTTAAGGTAGAGGATGGTATTTGTTTACCCAGAGACTAAAGAAGCACAAAAGATGACCAGAAATCTTAGGTTAGTGACTCTGATTTTCTTAATTTTGCTAATTCAAAAGGTGTATTTACAAAATCATTTTTTTAAATCTAACTTTGAAAGTATACAAAGTATCCAACTTTGGATAAATCCTCTAAACTTATCAAAAAGTCCCATTAGCTGAAGATTAGTTTTTCAAATCTTTGAGGTTCAGTTTCTAATACAATTGTAATAGGTAAGGCCAAAGGCATCTGTGAACATAATGAGAGTCAGAGTAAGGGAACCAGCTTGCTGGAACCCTCGGCATACAGTTCCAGTCAGGGCCTGACGTGAACACGGTAAGAGGAAAGACATTCCACATTCCTTTGTGGAAAATATCTTGGCTAATATCCTCTAGCTACAGTTCCAGGAAGAAGGAGTGTTTTTAAGCGTGATACCAGCTAAGCCACTTTTAAGGTCTTAGGGAGGAAAAGGTATGGAGATCACCAAAGTCTTTTCAACCCAGAATTCAAGCTAGATTAAGAACATCCTTCCTTTTCAAAAAGTAGATCAAGGCTGGGAAAGCCCAGAAGAGGTCATTCCTCCCACATATTGGTGAAATGAGTTGTGGGATATCTTATGGACAAGCATATCATGATGGAAGATTGTCTCTGGGTGCTTCTTGCTCAATGCCTTTCTTTATGCTCATGTCACATTTGGCTTGTAAATGAGTCATTTCAGTATTAGGAGATCCTCCACTGGATTTCTTTTAGTGTCCATAGACTACACTATATTTATTTTATTTGCTCTATCCTTAATTGTTTTTTGCTTTGTGATCCATATGAGGAAGGCACTATTATTATCTAGTCCTGAGTAAGTCCTGAATAAGATATTGAATCCTTTACATAAATGCTTTTTGGTGCCGATTGGAGCTTTATAAGAAAGTTACTTTTGAACTTCCGTAGTATCATTACTGGGTTTTATTTCTGTGATATAGGCTTAATTCTCTTTTCAACTACCAAAAATCTAGAATATATTTAAAGTTACTTTGCTTGGAAAAACCCAGTGTAGAAGTACTCATGGATGTCAAAAAACAAAAACAAAAACAAAAACAAAAACAAAACAAAAACCAGAAAACAAACAAAAACAAAAACCAAACCCAATATGCTCTCTCTTTGACTACAAGTTTATCAGTTGCTATGTGTGATGTGATGACTGTCATGATAAAGAACTTAATGGCATTAGGAGCTCTCTGGAAGTTCAAGTACAACAAGAAAAATGCATCTAATGTTGTACCACTAGATGCTCTGAAGGATCTATGAAAGTTTCAATACCACAATCCCTTCGGCTATCAAAGGATAATGGGTGTTACATTTTAGAGATATCATTAAAACACATACTGAGCATGGATTCCCCAATCATAACACATTTATATGTATAGCATCCTCCCTATTATTTTATTTTAATTCCAATTAGTTCCCTAGAACAATGGTTATTTAAAACAACAGTATAATTTCAACATGCAAAACACATTTGTAAATGGAGCTGCTGCTCTAGTTAAATATAGGGAAAGGCTCTCAGAACCACTAGTTGAACTTTCACTTTTTCCATAATAGTAGTCATCAGGGCAATAGCTTAAAACCATAGAGAAGCCCCAGGTAAGTTACATCTGCATGGCATATTTATTTATTTGTTTGCCTCAATTTCTTCCAAAGTCAATATTTTATGTTATTGAGAATGATTATACCAGCTAGCTGGAGTTGGGGTGGAAGGTTTAGCAAAATTTTACTCTTATCAAAGAAATTTAAGGGAATTTGGTTACTGGGCCACCCAGTGCATCATGGTATGAGAAGCAGGGTATCTCAGGGCACATGGGTTATGCTCATTGCTGTACCTCAGGTGTTTTTAGCGTACACAATAACATGGGAACATTAATAAACATTTATTGAACAAATAAATGAATAGAAACTGAAAACACAGTCCTGAGTACTTTTTGAATATTACTCATCAGGATGCCTGGGTGACTCAGTGGTTGAGCATCTGCCTTTGGCTCAGGTCATGATCCTGGGGTCCTGGGGTTGAATCCTACATCAGGCTCCACGTGGGAAGCCTGCTTCTGCCTCTGCCTATGTCTCTGCCTCTCTCTCTGTGTCTCTCATGAATTAAAAAAAAAACAAAAAAACAAAAAAAGAATGTCACTCATCAATCTACTGATAAATATTTAGATTTCGTAGAATTCTACAATTGAAAGGGACATTAGAATTTAGTTTAACCGTCTTAGTTCCTAGACGAGGAGTCTAAAGCTCAGAGAACCTAAGTGTATCAATGAGGAGATTATATGGATAACCAGTAACAGTGAAAAAATAGACTCCAGTTCACATAGGCCACCCTCTCAGATCTAAAATAGGGACTGGCAAACAGTAGGAGAGAAATGCATTTTATGAGTCATTCTTGTGTTGTTAGGGACCTTTCCCCCAAGCATGACATTTACTTTCCTCACATTATCAGGACACTCTTGAGGGATGCAAAGTGAGGCAAGTTATGAATTTCATCTTCAAGGAACTTAAAATCAGCTGATAAAAATAGAGATGAATGTGGATTATGTAAGAATGCAAAGAAAATAGTGTAGGTTTTAAAAAAGGAAATTATTTTTGAAGTGGGCCTTGAGGGAAAGTCTGTAAGTCTATAAATATAAATTGGCTGAATGCTGGTCACGTACCAAGAAATTTTCTATATACTGGGATATAGTGGTGAACAAGACAGCAATGAGTTGATGAGCTCATGTTGTGGTGCGGAGGAAATGGGGCAGAAGATGAGAGGAGGAAAGAAGTCTAAGTTGGGGGATGATCTTAGTAAAGGCCAAGAGTCGGGGATGCCTATAGTTTGTAGCAAGAATTATAGGAAGAATTTACACACTAAATTGGAGAGTACACACTGCAGAATAATGGAAGGACATTGAGTGGAGGTGGTGTTGGGTTATTACAGGGAATGAAAGCTGGGAAGGGAATTCTAGGTCTGATACCAGGAGACAGCACATTTTTATGCCTAGGGTGCAATGCTCTGAAAGCAGAGAGATTAGTATTCAAGAATAATTATAGGCCCTGGGTACAGAAGTACAAATGTAGAAAGAGTGGGAAACAAACAAGATAAGGTGAATCCATCAAAACATCTGAAAAAAAAAAAAAGTGCCTAGGTGGCTGGGATAGCTTAGATATGGAGGACTAAGGGGAACAGAAAACTGAGGATCATCCTTCACTATCCTTCAAGTTTTCTAGTTTGGAGTTCTTAAGCACGAAGCAATAATATATCCAATTAGAAAGGATCATCTTCTTAAAAATCCTATGCTTTTTCATGGAAAGGGTAGTGGCTGACTCAGGAGGCTGAGAAACTCGACTGAAGTCAATGCTGTGCTTGGCAAGACTGGACTCACCAGACAACTATTGTTTTTTTATCAAATGGAAACGAACATGAGCTCTTGGGTTCTTAGCAAATAATAGCAAATTAAACAAAACAAAGGATGAAGTGACAGTTTAGGAACCCAGGGCTCTCTGAGTTCATGGCAGCACATGGGACCAAAGGTCAAAAGGACGCTATGAAAATAACACTGCGGAACTTGAGGCAGTGCTGGAATGAAATGACATTTTCTAGTCACGTTCAGATAGTCTTTTGGGTTTGTCCATTCCTTCTCTAGTCACTCAGTAGCAATGGGAACTAACTTTTAGAACTACCTCTAAGACTCAGACATTCAATTTTTAGTTAGTGCGGAGCCATAGTTCCTATCTAGGCAGAGGTGAAGCTGGGAGCATCGGTGCTAATGAGTGACAGCACTAGGGCTTTGTGGTGGCCCTTATGGCGGGTCTGAGAGTCATCAGCATTGGAGCTGCGGGTACCCAGGGAAGAGGACGAGCTTAGAACTGAAGCCAGCTAAGGCAACAGAAGTGGTTATTATTAGTGAAAGCTTCAAGAGTTTATTACTGAGATTGGTCCTGAATGGCATGTTTTGAGGGGAGCAAAAAATAGTGAAAAATTGTGGGGCGGTAACAGAGAAGGTAGCAGTAAAAAAAAAAAAAAAAGAAGAAGTAAATATTGCATGAGAGCCTCCTGGTGTTTCCGTGATCTTTCCATTACTCGTGGAGCCATCCGTGGCTGGCATTAGCGTATCTAGTCGATGGCTGGGTAACCGAGGATCAGAGGGGTTGCATGAGATGGCCAGTCTCTAAGCTAGTGGGGGGGGGGGGTGTAGCATTCGATTCTCAGGTTCCAGAGTTCGCCCTTTTTAGGAGAGGCTGACTCCCACATCACCCAAGTAGGCCCTGAGGAGCCAGGACTCTTCCAGTTGGATGTCTAGACAGAAATTCCAGAAAAGTCTGCTGGAGTGAATGAAGGAAGACCTACTGGTTAGTGCTAAAAATTCCCGCACTCAATGTAGGACTATAAGTAATGAGAATGGAGTCGACAAGCTACGTGGAAGTCAGCCTAACACGCCTCTGACCCACCAGGACGTAGCAGGCAAAGAAGAACCATCTTCCCTTCTAGAGTGTGGCTAACATGGCACATGTAGGGGAACGAAGCACAGTCCCTGAGAACAGGAAACCTGCCATCGGAGCTGGGAATCAAGCGAGACAGACAAAGAACATCGTCAGGATCAGAAGAGTGCAGGACAACAAAGTGATGGGGATTCTAAGACTTCTTCTTTCCCAAGAGACCACCTGGGAGGCTCATTTTGATCTGTTTGCTTTTATATAAAATTCTGGGGGAGGCAGTTTTCTGTAACACATGATGTTTACAGAGCATAACATCTGGTAGAAACAGCCCTGTGAGTCAGGCCCTTTTGATCTGGATTCGGTAGATGGACAAGCCTGTCCTCAATGGATGGAACCAGCACTTTAGCCCAAGTCCTACCCATGGGGGGGGGGACGGACTGAGAAATAAGGGGCAGGAGATGGGAAGACCTGGGTTACACTGGAAGGAGGGAGGACGGTGGTGAACGGATGTTGTGAGAAGCACACATGTACACAGAAGCGGTGCACACACACACTTGCCCCCTAAACTCTCTGGAAACACCTTGAAGGGTCACCTGCTGCCGAGCACCGCTCCAGATCGCAGCAGGTTTGGTAAAACCCTGCAGGTAAGTGTGAGAGACAAACGGCAACGAGTCCTGCATTCCTACCGTAGTTTTTGGCCTTTCTGGATTTAACATTTGGTTTCACCTAGATGAGCGTGACTCCAGGAGTCCACACCGTTTGTGAACTTGTGATTTCTCTGTGCCAAACGAGGCTCAAGCTCGCAAGTACGTTGCTTAGCTGGTGGGTGTGCCAGGTCGACCTCCCGGCATCGTCAGCTCAGAGGGCTTCATTGCTGTCTTTAGGCTTCATTGCCGTCTTTGAGGCTATTACTACATATTAAATAAAGTAAAAAAAAAAAAATTAAAAAGGGGGTTGTCATTGGGCTCCAGGGAGTGGAGGCGAGGGCGCTGGGCCTTACAGGGGACCCGGCAAGCTGGAGGGGCAGTCGGCGACCTGGGCACCCGCACAGGGAGCCCACAGTCTGCCGGTGAGGGAAGTGCGGACTGAAAGCAAGAAGCATGGTCGGGCGTAAGCTAGACTGTAAAGCGGCTTCCACTGCCGGGCGCCTAGAAAAGAACACAGGGACTGTGCGGGTTCCTTTGGGAAAAGGCCATTAGTGGAAGAGAAGGTGGAAGAGAAGGTCTTTAAGAAACAGGGATGGATGAACAGAAGGTCCTATGTAGGATAAAGACCCGGAGCCAGAACACCTGGTTTTTGCTATGACCGGTCTCATGAATTTGGACGAATAATAATTTTCACTCCTGGAGTCTTCCTTTCTCATCTTTGAAGCTTGTGAGAAGGATGGAGGATGCTAAGGGGTCACCCATGGAGTCCTACAAATGCCGAAGTGCCGAGTAGGTGCTGGCCATTGTCACCCCGCAGCCAGCCGGGCTCCCGGGGGTCTGTCCGACTCCCCAACAAGGCCCGTTGTCAACTACGAAGCCACGCACCTGTCAGGTAGCAGGTGATGAGCCTTGGAAGCAACGTGACTCTCTGAGTCCACACCCCCAGGAGAAGCTGACTTCGCTGTGGGATGTCTCAGCCCGCCCTTGCCCCAGAGCCACCCTGGTCCCCCCACTCCCATCGTCTGATCCTATAAAACTGTCGAGGCTGCGAGGGGACGAGCCTTTCACCTACAGGCAGCTTGGCCCCCCTGACCCGCGGGCCCCGCAGTATTCGGAGGTGCTTCCAGCTTTTGTCTTTTTATCATGAAGCTAATGATTTGGGTCAATTGCTTATGGACCAGAACTGAGTATTTATCTCTTTGAACTGTCCGTCCCTTCCAGACGACTCCACAACAAAGTTCTCTTAGCTTCAACAATGCACAATTCAGAAGAATATAACCGAAGGCGACGTTTCCTTCGTCCAGTGCAAATACAAGCTCTCTCCGACCTTCAGCTCTTTCTTCCAAAGCAACACAGTTCACTTTCCGAGAAGAATGACCTGTTTTCAGTGTGTGTGTGTGTGTGTGTGTGTGTGTGTGTGTATTTGTATCTTTTAAGTATTTTCTCCAGTTTTCTCTCAAACAAAAGTGGATGGAAGTTAAATTCTGCTGGTTCTTTCTGACATTTTTTTTTCCCTCCAACCTCAGAACTGAGTTAATTTAATGAAGTCATTATGTAAGCATCATGAGTCTTTTCATTTTAATTGCCTATATTGAAAATTTACCTAAAGTGCTCAAATGATTCATAATCAGTTGGTTATGCACTATAGTCCAATACTAATTGTCACTATTAATCAGACTGGCCTGATTATTAGGCCATTTTCCAATTCTGACTTTCTTCCAGAGCCAGACTGAAGTTCATGATGGCTTTGGAAGGATCAAGGTGACTTGCTCCTTTCACTCTGCTACCATTAAGAGTTTTTTTATAAAGTCACTAAAAAAAAAAAAAAACAAAAAAACACATAAATATTAATTCATTTTTTTTCTGAATTATAGAGCCATGTAATTGCTTGTGTCAGTTGCTACTAACAAACACTAGTTTAAGGGCACCATGGCCAACCTCTCAGTGTCCTTATTTGAAGGGATGACAGCCTCAGAAGTGTAAACCTCATAAGGCAACAGCAATGCTCCCCAGACTTGCTCTAAGCCACTGTTTTCTGATAAATGCCTGAAGGTGATTAGCTTACATGATTAAAGACACATGGCTATCGGCATGCCTGGAAGCATTCCAAGGGTTAAATCGGTGGAAGCAATTAGGCTTCATTTCGAATCTCATCACACTGTGAAAGTCATTAGTTTACAAACACATCTGCCTGACAAGCAATCATTCAGACCTGATGCTGAGGAGTCCTGGATCTGCCTGCTGCCACATTTTGCTGGTGGTACTACTTGATGGCCCAGAACTCTCCTCCTGCTCCAGACCTCCCCCCGCCCACCCCCGGGGAGTCCCACCTTCTTGACTTTCAGCAGAGTCAACTACACTGTTCCCTCCTATCAAGCTCCTCTTGAAAACCCTTCTCAAACCGTGGCCACGACTGAACTAAATGTGGCTCTGTGCCTCTCGGTATGTAACCCCCATCCCCTGAGCTGCTTCCAATTTGTTTCAAGTACAAGGTGAGGTGCTTCCTAGATCCCTGAAATGCAGTACAACTCACATCTATGCGCTTTGGAGCTTCGTTCCCTTGCCTAAGAAAAAAAAAAATCTTCCAAGTCATCTGGATCAGCTCCTTGCAGTCACAGATGTATTCTCGCATTCTCTCTCTCTCTCTCTCTTTTTCTCTCTCTTTGACATTTTTCTTTCGCTGCTTCATACATCATTAGGGAACAAAAGCCAATTAAAAAAAAAAGAACTCAGTATCTTCATGAGGGGTGACGGCTGCGGATTTTGAGTGGGAGCCCCAGACAATAGAGACAGCACATTCAGGTTCAGAGACCATGTTGGTATTTCCTTATTATGTATGTTAGGGGGTGATTAGACCCTCAGCAACCACTTGAAGTTCCCTCAGAATTAGGGATGCACACAGAAACCCGGTTAACAGATTGTACGGTAACGTCAGAAATCATGTACTTTGCTTCACAAACTAATAAAGCCTCCAGCTCTCTTCTGGAAATCTTTGTACTGCTGGGCCCGACATAAACTGTTCCAGGGCTCCCACCATAATCAGAAAATTTTGTTATTGTTTTTACTGTTTCTTTCTGCTAGAAAAGTGAGGCCACTCACTGGAACTCTATGTTTTTGGATTTTATTTCATCAGGGCACCTCTCCCCGACAAAGGGCAGAGAATCCCAAGCCTAGGTGCCCCCTTCTTAATCTCTCCGAAGGTAGTTCTTCACTGAAAATAAGAACCGTGATTTTATTTTTCACGCTGCCAAAAGCAACCCTAGTTGGGCTTCATACATCCTGACTGAAGGTAGCCTGTATCTACCACTGGTTCTTTAGAAAAGGCACGCCGGGGAAAACCCATGTTGCCCACAAAATAGACCCTCAAACACATTCCGGAGCAGCAGTCTACAGATCTTGAGCACAATACAGGAAAGAGGGAAGGAATTTACCAGAGCCCCATATCATTAACTTCTAAACACTGAAAGCCTAATTTCAGTGAACTCTTGGAAACCATGGAAACAGAACGCTCCAATGAATGCAAAGGATCGCAGAACCTTGACTTCTCCTAAAACAAACTTCAGTCTGGCAGTAGAAGTATATTTGAAGGCTTACCTCTAAAGCTACTGGATTTGTCCCATTGCCAGCGGGATTGAAGAGGTGGATTATAAGATTTGTATTGTGGTTAAACCCATTTATTGAGAGTAATGTGAAAAAAATAACCTCCATACTCTTCGCTTACTATTTGCTCAACACCATGAAATGCGAGTGGAAGAGTGATAATAACTGAATAAATCAACTGACACACACACACTCACGCAATTGATCGTGAGATTTCTACGAGTTAGTGTCCTAGAACCAAGAAGCAAGTATAATCTCTGTTTCCAGATGTGGCTACAGTTTTGCTTATTCCTCTTCATGAGGAATATTATCTTATGAGGATGAGGCATCTTAGGTATGCAGCCTGCAAAATCTGAAATCTATAAAGGAAGAACTTGAAGGGCTTTTTTTTTGTTTCGGTTTTTGTTTTTTGTGTGTTTGTTTTTGCCAAGGTTACCAGATTCAGCCACTGACTAATAAGTGTTCTTTTTCCTGCTTCTCCTACTTCCCTTTCCCCGATCTCTGAGGACCTAAGCATGTCTCCAGCCTCTGTTAGGTGTGGATATATAGATGCTAAGGGCACCAGCGGCTTGTACCAAAAAATGTGCTAGGACTCTCCCCACCCACGTTTAAGAAACCAGATCCCAAATGGGGTCTTTGGCAACATGCCTTCTGAGCATAAACACTCAAACACACAAGGTCTATTTTGACCCTCAATGTCCAGGATTTAATTTTATCGTGCAGAGATATTGGGAACAAAGAAATAAGGCCAGAGAGAGGAGAGAATGAAAACACAAATATACAAGGACATGTAAGAGAATAAAAATCTTTCGAGTCCGGCGTGGCAGGCACCATTGGTATTCTGTGTGCCAAGTTTCCTGTTTCAAGACCCTGAAGTAGGTGTGCGTGTGTTGAGCAGAGGAGGGCCGAGCTGAAAAATAACAGGTGAGACGAGAGCTGGGCTTTATCAGCAAAGGTTTCCTGAATTAAGTAGAGCAGCCTCAGACTTGGGCAACTCCATGAGAGCAGGCAAGGGGGCTCTAACTCTCACCAGCAGAGGCTGTGCTCCTGCAGAGCTGGACCTCTAAAGGAGTGTCCCCTTCTAACCTGAGCCACACATGAGTGTTTAAAAAGTACGGCTTCAGGGGAATTTGTTTGCGGCCTTTGGGAGGCAGGGATTTGTAGGTAACTCAGAAAAGGAACCGTTTACCTACTGAACTAATCTGAAGCTACAGCTTTTACTGTGGCATCTCTATCTCTTCTTAGCACAGGGAGACTAAATGCCCATATCTGTGCAAAAGGCTGGGTTAAAAATGTACTTAGTCCCACATGCCTTCCATCAAGGACACTTTGAAAATTCAAAAGAAATGAACGGGTCTATTTTTTAAAAACTCACTGAACCATTCAGTGTCTCTTCAGTTGCTGAGAAGAGGAGCTGTAGGTTTTTTTTTTTTTTTTTTTTTTCCAAGACACTAGATAGTCTCTCCTCATGGGATAGAAGCATTAGTCACAGAAATATAAGTCATCAACCATGACGGTTTAGGGCTATTTTAGTTCTAACCCTTTGTCAACGCCGTGTGACTGTCCCCACAATACCCTCAGCTCCTTCCTCCCTTTCTCCTTCCCTTTGTTCATGCTGTCTACTCCAAGTTTGAATTCACTTCCAATTTCCTCTAAATAAATATCCCATTTATCCACACCCTGTCCAGTGATTTTGTCTTAGCCCGGCTCTCGCCGGGGCTAAGTCTCCAATAAGATTATAAATTCCAAGGCCCATGAGCCAGAGAAATTATTGGTGATCAATAAACTCTTACTGAATTAAAATTTCTTCTTGATACTGGAGGAAAAAAGGGCAGGAAAAACTAGGAATGATGGGTGGGGGATTTTATGGGGATAATATATTCAGCTATTACTCTTCCTAAATTCCATAGAATGAATTCTGTAGTTACTCAGGCCAAATTATTGTGTCATATTTTCTACAAAAGCCCAAATTTGTGACTCAGAATAGATTCTCTGGGGCTTAATACCTTAATTTTCCCATTTAAGTCTTACTCCAGGCAAATTCTTATCTGTCAGCTACCTATATAATCAGCATTTACCCAACAAATATTTAGTTAATATTTATTTGGCATCTACCACACTGCTAGATATTATGCAGGACACAGAAAAAGCTTTAGAACAAATCCACCTTTCCAGTAAAGATAAGGAAACGAGCTGAATAAACATTTCTCAGTCTACCCCTCTAATCACCAACTGCCATGCAGAAGTCTGAAGCTCTAGTCACTCCATCTCCCCCTTGCCTTTCCTGACTGTCTAAATCCTGGCCCTGCTTCAAGAACAAGTTGAAATCTTACCTCCTTTTTGAAATTATACCCAAATATTCCAGCCCACACCAATATATCTGAGACTGAACGCCAATTTTACAATTTTTAATTCCATACATTTAGCACTTAGTATATACTCTCATATTTTTAAATTTTTCTTCATATCTCCTATTTCCCCAGATAGAGGAAAACTATTCTTAAATCAGATTTTTTTTTATCCTTTGCTCTCTAGAACTTGGCAAATTATAGCATTTGGTTATGAATTATCACTATAGCTACTGATACAACATCCTGATTTTTTCACAGTAATCCTCTGGACATTCTATTGTTCTCCTCCCCTTTACAGTCAACATTCTTTTTTTAAAAAATTTTATTTATTTATTAGAGAGAGACAGAGAGAGTGAGAGAGGCTGAGACACAGGCAGAGGGAGAAGCAGGCTCCATGCAAGGAGCCCGACGTGGGACTCGATCCCAGGTCTCCAGGATCACGCCCTGGGCTGAAGGCGGTGCTAAACCGCTGAGCCACCCGGGCTGCCCTACAGTCAACATTCTTGAAGGATTTTCTTACACCTACTTCTTTACTGACCAGACCCTCTTCAATCCACTAGTCTCACCTTTTTTTTCCTTCCACTGCAATAAGCCTTTTTTCTAACACGAACATCTACACTGATCAAATGGTCTCTTTGTTCCTTGAGCCAGCCAAGGACTCTTTAGTTCTTGAATCCTCTAATCCCAAGCCCTCCTTCTTTCTGACCAAAGCTTGCTTCTCTTCTCAGTGCAGGATATCACCATGAATCAAGTTACCCAAGTAAGAACCCCAGGGAACCATTCTCGATTCCTCCCTGTCCCTTTAACCCCCTCATAAAATCAGTCACCATGTCCTATTGATTCTGCTTTTCTAATATGTTCTACATCTGCCCAGTTATACTTTCTGTGCATTGAGCCCGTATCCAACCTTTTGACAAGTCAGTAATCCAAAAACATGTTTGTTACCATTCCATTTGTAGAAAAGTACTACCTATAGGCCTTCTTTCAATGCTAGGCTTGGTGTTAGGAATCAGGTAATAATAATAATTAGCACTTATATATCACTGTGTGCTTGGCATGGTTCTAAGCAATGTATGTTAGCCAATTTATGGTTACCAGTGTCACACAGCCTCATGAGGTAGGTATAAGTATTATATAGCTTTGAGACTGAAAAGCTTAAAATAATTTTCCTAAGGCCATCCATTTGGTAAAAGTCAAAATTATGATTAAAATTTATCTGGGGTGTCTGGGTGGCTCAGTGGTTGAGCATCTGCCTTTGGCTCAGGTCATGATCCCAGGGTTCTGGGATCGAGTCCTGCATCGGGCTCCCTGCAAGGAGCCTGCTTCTCCCTCTGCCTGTGTCTCTGCCTCTCTCTCTCTCTCTCTCTCTCTCTCTCTCTGTGTGTGTGTCTCTAATGAATAAATAGATAAAATCTTTAAAAAAATCCACATCCAGTTGCCTTCCAAATTCATTTACTGTCCTCCACACATGCTTTGACAGTCACCACACAGAGGGGTTTAAGGAAAGTTAAATTGGAAAGTATAGACTAAATTTCTCATCTGTCGCATTAATTTGGGAACATTTGTTGTGAATATTGTTTTTAATGGAAGCAAAGAGGATGAATGTTAAAATAGTGAAGTCTGTAAGTTAAAGTAAGTGCAGCAAAGAACAACAAATAATGACTAAGGAGAAGGAAGAAAACAGAGAGGGCAGAAAAACAGGACCAAATGAAAGAGATGGAAAGGGTGGGGGTGTGGGGGCGATGGTAGAGGGGATCTATGGGATCTGAAGGAGGGGCTAAGCCAAAGCATGAATTGCCTTCATGGTGTTTAGAAAATCTAATGAGAATGTGTTAATCGAAAGTGTGATATGGGACTAAATAGTTCAACAACATGCATATTTCATGATGTTGGCTTTATGTGACTGGGTTACTCAGGAATCTACCAGCTGAAACAAAGCCAAAAGATACTGGGTGATTTTATTCAAGCTTACCAACAGCTACCCAGACTGCATGCAGCATGGAAATGACAGATGATTAGTATTCTAAAGCAGTCTATAAGCTTTCCAGCAAGTTGTCAATACTTTGTATTCTGCATTTACCCCGTACTGCAGAACATTTTGTTCCTAAAATTTTTGTAAGTTTATTTTATTTTATTTTTAATTTTTTTAACTTTTTAATTTTTTTTTTTTGGTTTTGGTTTTGATTTGTGTGTAGTTCTTGTATTTAACTCCATCACGATGGAAACGAGTCATAGATTATGTTACCCACACACCCTGTACAGTCAAAGATACAAACGCAAACATCAGTTTGAGTGTCTGGTCTCTAGAAGGTGATGAATGCTGGTTAGCGTGTGAGTGGACTGTGGAAAGAATGAGGGACTGGGCATCAGAGCGCTTAGGTTCAGATATCAATTCTGTCATTTGACCTATTGAGTGACTTTGGGGGAAGAAAATAATTTACTGAACTATAAATTCCTCTTATTCAGGATTCTGAGTTTTTAAAATAAAGATTAAATGAAATAATACTTGTGAAGAAAATTTATGCAGCATAAGCCTGACATAGAGTGTTTTCTCAATAAAGAAATAAATAAAGAAAAGGAAATGCCAGCATCAGAGAATTAATTAGTTGGTTTCTTACACAAACAAATGATACATTCCTCATAATAGTAAATAAGAAAAAAAACACATATATGTCTTCACTTTATGACACATATGTGGGGAGGTGTGAATAATTTTAAATATTGAGCAAAAGAACAAATAACCTTTGGTAGAAATCACCTTAAGGCATTAGGTCTTCTGGAAGACATACTAACCCTTTAGTTTCCAAAGAGTATAAAATGATTATAAATCTCAAAATGGTTAAGACATCCCTCAAATTTAAAAACCCTTTCTTAGGAGGAGCAGGTTCCTAAGAAGAAGCCATTACACTGAAAAAATTAAAAAGGAAAGCAATCCAATGCTCTTGTTTCTTTTTCTTCCCTGACTGGCACATTACTCTTAGTTTTTCAGATTTTGCCCAACTGAAAACCTTCAGAAGGTTGCTCCACAGAGTTCTGTGATCACGAGTACTTGCAGTAGTGGGGCGCGGTGGCTCAGCGGTTGAGCGTCTGCCTTGGCTCAGGGCGCACCCTGGGGTCCTGAGATCCAGTCCCACGTGGGGCTCCCTGCAGGGAGCCCACTTCTCCTCTGCCTGTGTCTCTGCCTCTCTCATGAATAAATAAATAAAATCTTTTACAGGAAAAAAAAAAAAGTCCTTGCAGTAGTAATCTACCCAGTGGGCCTTACCAGATCCAGGAAATAAAAGCCCAGGGCCTTGACACTACCTCTGTCCTTGCTCTTGCCAGCTTTCCAGGTTACGTCGGCTCTCTTATCCTTAGCAACCAGATTAAGGCACCTCTCCTTGTGAAGTCTACCAATTTCTTCATTTTAAAACCGTCTTCCTTTCTAGTTTAGACTCTTAGAGCCACCGTGTCATAGAAAGAATAGATTTAGAGAAACAAAACTTAGACTCTAGTCTAGCTTTGCCTAGAGTCTTTTAAAGAAAACCACTCAAATTAGTTACTTCTTAATATGTTACCTTAAATTCTCTTATCTTTAAAAATCTTGTCAGGTAACAAGCAAACAAACAAACAAAAATAATCTTGTCAGGTTATTGTAAGGATTGAACAATACATCTTAAGGCCTTGGTGATTTGCAAAACACTATTAGATGTAACTCTTCATCACTTGTGTGTACTTTTATCCTCCACTAAGCTACAAGCACCTTAAAAACATGAACCATCCTTTTCACATTTTTGAATCTTCGGGGATTAGAAGTTGATGTTTGTTTGTTTGTTTTACATACTGGACAGTCAATAGATATCATCCACGCTGGCAGTGCTGTAGGGCTTGTCAAATATCAGGAGGACCATTTAAATGTCATAGGAACTCAAGAAAATCCCAGCAATTTCTCCCCATCTGGAAGCTAAAACGGATGATGACTATGGATGGAGGTAAAACATGCAAAAGAAAAGAGCAAAGCTAATTAAAAATTCAGGACAGTACAATAAGAACAAGCCATTTTTTTTTCTTATGGTGGCAAGAAGTTCGAAGTCAAACCATTACTTTCAAAGATTGATAAAAGTCACATTCCCAACTTGAAAGAGGTACCATGTGATAATGTTTCCTCTGACACTTATTACAGCTATTGCTAAAACTGGCATCTGTGGGACGTTACATCTTAATGCTGACATTGCCTTGTTACAGCTTGAGTGGAGGCATCGCCGTTTGACTGCAGCTGCTTTATGACCTGATAAAAAATTCTGAAAGTTGTGATGCTGTTTGCAGTGTCCTTTCCTGATAAAGTAATAGTGTGGGAGATGTATGTTGGTATTTGATAATTTTGAAAGCTTTGAGAAAGCTACGACAGCTTGGCAAAACATAGCGGGCCAGAAGACTTCTTTGAAGTTTTTTCTCAAGCCCTGTGCCTATCCTCAAAAGCAAAGTGAAAGTCAAGAAAGACACTTCATGGAAGCGAATCCCAGCACCTGCCGCTGGCCGTCTTGCTAGAATTCTTTCTTGTTCTTTTCTCCTTTTGTTTGTGCAATTGGATGCATGGAATGGATCCTGTGAAATCTGAAATGCTGATTTTTCAAAGAGCAGTTTTTAATGTATAAATTTAAAAACAGGAAGCACTTAGCAAATGTTTATTTGCAGTTTTACTCCTCCAAATATATTAGGATTTCTTCCACATAATTTTTGGCCTATACTTAACACAGATTTCTGCCTCTGGTAGTTACACATGCATGAAAATTCATGCACGTCTACTTATTCAATCATTTCATACATATGTGGTAAAGGATCAAAATGAACATCGCAGCACCAAATGCTGGTAAGAATGTGGAGAAATGGAAGTCTCCTTCATTGCTGGTGAGAATGCAAAACGTGACAGCCACTTTGGAAAACAGTTTGGCAGTTTCTTACAAAAGGAAACATAACTCTTACCAAAAGATCTAAAAATCGTTCCCCTTAGTATTTACCCAAGAGAGCTGAAAATTATGTCCACACAAAAGTCTGTGCATGGTTAGTTAAAAAAGCTTTGTTCACAATTTCTTAATTTTGGAAGAAAACAAGATAGTCTTCAGTAGTTGCATGGATAAACGAACTTTGGTGCATCCAGACAATGGAGTAATTTCAGTGCCAAAAGGAAATGAGCTATCGAGTCATAAAAAGACATGGGAGGCGGGGAGAAAAGACATGGGGGAGACTGCATATTACTAAGTGAAAGAAGCCAATCTGAAAAGACTGCATACTGTATAAGTCTAACTATATGACATTCTGGAAAAGGCAAAACTATGGAAAGTGTAAGAAGATCGGTGGTTGCCAGGGTTAGCGGGGAGAAGAGAGGGAGGAATACATACAGCTTAGAGAATTTTTAGGGCAGTAAAACTACTCTGTATGATGCTATATTGATAGACACATGTCATGATAAATTTGTTCAACCCCATAGAATGTGTAACGCCAAGAATGAACCATAATGTAAACTATGGACCCTGGGGCGGCACGGTGTGCAGTATAGGTTCATCAACTTTATAAATGTTCCACTCTGGTGGGGAATGTTGACAATACATGTGTGGTGGGGAGCATGTGTCAGCAAAGAGGGGTTATATGGGAAATGTCTGTAGCTTCCTCTCATCTCAATCTTTTGCTCTGACCCTAAAACCACTCTTAAAAATAGTCTATTAATTTTTTTAAGTGCACATCTCTCCTAAAATTTTTTTCTCTTGTCTTTCTTCCTGACTCATACGCCACCTGATTTCATTCTCTCTTTGGATACCTATTATTTTCTCTTTTGACATATAGCCATTTACATTATGTTATACCCATCTAAAATATTTTAATATCTTTGAATACAATGTATGTCTTACTTGTCTCTACACTTAGCATGCTGCCTGGCATATAGCAATCATTCCAGAAATGTGTATTTAATGAATAAATGAAATGATACTTAGTTTTTGTCATCCATTTATGCTACTTTGTTATGAAACTTTGATAATATTTTATACAGCATGTTAAAATGTATAAAAATTACTGTATCAAAATTTACTAGCTGATAGCAGAAAACTAGGGAGAAGTTTTGCCTGAAAAACAATTGACTGTATCATTTAATACAAATCCTGAATATCTAAATTGTAGACCCAGGTTATTGGGTACTCTTATGCTTCCTTTTGAAATATCAAAAAAAATCCCCAAAACCCCCCAAACACCCCTACATATGTTCATTCACATATCACAAATGCATATACTCACAAATATACAGGCGCACTGTGGTATACGCAATATGCAACAGCACAAATCAGTGATTTACTAATCATTTTTGTGTGTGTATGTGATTCGCTAATCTTTTGAAGGAAATCTTAATTGTAGCATGGATAACACGGTGGTTTGAATGATGCCCTCAAAAAGATATGTCCATCTTCTAATCTCCAGACCCTGTGGATATTATCTTATTTGGAAAAATAAGGGTTTTGTAGATGTGATTAAGAATCTTGATATGAGATCATTCTGGATGATCTAGGTGGGCCCTTAATCCAATGGCAAGTGTCTTTATAAGAGATGGAAGAGGAGGAGACAGAGATATACACAGGAGAAGGTGATATAAAGATAGAGGCAGAAACTGAAATGATGTGGCCGAGAACCACCAGAAGTAGAAGCCAGGCATCGAACCTCCCCTAGAGCTTCCAGAGAGAATGAAACTTTGCTGACACCTTCTAGTCTCCAGACTGTGAGGGAATCAACTCTTGTGTGAAGGCACCACATTTGCGATCATTTGTCACGGCAGCCATAGGATCTGATATAGATGGACTAGATAGGAAAATAATTCTCTGCTAACTCAAGCACTGAACTCTGAAACAGAGCAACACCAGAAACCGATGAGGAACTAGGAGAAGGCCCTAAAATGTTCCTTCATGAATATCACCTCCTTATAACATGGGACCATTCAGCCCATCTGAACATACCTCGGGAAATTATAAAAATTTTTTTTTTGATGATTGAAGATATCATAGAAGTATCCAACAAAGAAACTAAGTTAAAAAAAGGAATAAAAATCATGTTTACTCTAGATTTTTCCTTAGCGACTTTGCATGACAGAAGGCAATAGACTAACAGTCTATAGCATTTTGGGGGAATAGGATTTTAACTAAACCATTGTGCTCCCACTCATTTACTAAATGATTATTTATTGAGAGGTATATTCTATGTCAAGTACTGTTAGAGTCACTGAGGATATAGCAGCAGGCAAAGCCTGAAAAAACCTTGTTCTTCTCAGGAGACTTACATTCAGGGGGGAAAAGATACACACCAAACAAACAAATACCTATATATCATATAATGATAAATATCAGGAAAAGACACAAAACAGAGTAAAGTGAAAAGGGAATATGGAGATGGGGGTTCTAGTTTCCATAAGTGGCTCAAGACGCCCTCTCTGAAAATACAATCTTTGAGCAGAAGCTTGAACAAAGTCCAAGAGTGAGCAAGGATGAAATCTGAGGCAGTGTCCCAGAGAGAAGGAGCTGCAAGGTACCCAGCTCTAAGGCAGGAGGGTGCTTGGGGGGCTTTGAAAAGCAACTGCCCATGGTTCAGCCAGAATGGAAAATTTTGAGAGATAAAAGTGGAGGAAGCAAGAAGCAAGAGGAGGGAGGGTGAGCCTGAGTCTCTGTGAAGGAAAAGGAGAAGAAGGATGGAGGATTGTGGAGGAAGAGCCTAAAGGGCCACATAGTTGTTGTTTTTTTTTTTTAAGATTTTACTTATTTATTTATTTACAAGAGACACACAGAGAGAGACAGAGATGTAGGCAAAGGGAGGAGAAGCAGGCTGCACGCAGGGAGCCCGATGTGGGACTGGATCCAGGGACTCCAGGATCACGTCTTGAGCCAAAGGTGGATGCTCAACCGCTGAGCCACCTGGGCGTAAGGGCCACATAGTTAAAGAAAGTGCTGACCAGTGGGATGTCCTTGAGCCAGTTCACGGGCTTGTAGGAATGGGCTTATATTAATAGCCTGACTGTGCAGAGTCACGGCTGGGAGAAGCCTACGGGCAATGTGTTCGTGTCTTGAACATGGGGGTGGATCAAAAAGAGCAGCAACTGGAGCAGTCAGTTATGCTCCTCACAGCAGATCTGGGGGCACATTTTCAGAACTGCCACAATGTCTATTATTGTATCTGATACCACAAAGGAAAGATGGCCCTCCGTCTTTCATGCATCTCCTGAGGACTAGAGTTATGTGTCTCCCAAGAACTAAAATATTCTCCTGCATATTGCAAGTGCCATTATTATGGCCCTGAAATTTCACGCTGACACAGTTACATTATCTGATATAACCTGGGATATATTTTAAACCTTCAAGTGGAGGGGCACCTGGGGGGCTCAGTCGGTGAAGCATCTGCCTTCAGCTCGGGCCATGATCCCGGAGTCCTGGGATCTCTGCTCAGCGGGGAGTCTGATTCTCCCTCTCCTTCTGCTGCTCCTCCCTGCTCTTGCTCTCTTTATTTCTCAAATAGATAAATAAAATCTTTTAAAAAAATATTTATTTATTTATTCATTAGAGACAGAAAGAGGCAGAGATATAGGCAGAGGGAGAAGCAGGCTCCTCATAGGGAGCCCGAAGGAGGACTTGATCCCACAACCCCAGGATCAGGCCCTGAGCCAAAGACAGACGCTCAACTGCTGAGCTACCCAGGTGACCCTAGATAAATAATATCTTAAAAAAAAAAATTCAAGTGAGATAATCAGTAGATAGTTAGCTATAAGCCTCTGAAGTTCAGTGGAGAGTAATAAAGTTAGAGACAGCCAAGCTAAACTTTTATTAATATCTAAAAGTGATGAGAGGAAATTATCAAGATAGTCAAAGGCTCAAATTATACACATATCATGGGGTCTTACACAAAGATGGACTCTAGAAGAAATGAATGGAAAATAGAAAGACAGAAATGAAGAAATTGTAGTATAATAGAACTCCAGAGAACATTGCTACCAGCAAAATGTGTAGGTTTCTTTCAAATGAGAGTGGTGATATAGCAAAATTAAATTGCAAGAGTGAAAATTATTCTTGAAAGACAAGATCTTTAATAAGAAAAAGAAAAATGTATTAATAAAAATCCATGTATCTAATTCCAGATCATATTAGAAAATATTAAGGAGCAGGAAATAAAAGCATATTAAAGTCCTTGCTTTCAATCAGGAGAGTTCAAAGTTTTGATATGGTTCTTGGATTTAACTGTATAAGTTATCTTTCCACAACCATGCCTACTAATTTAAGGCCTCTATCTCCTGGAAAAACCCACTCTAATACTTTCTAGGATGCTCACAACTACTATATCATGCGTGCTAACAAATGCTTCTTTTCAGTTCTATGCCAGCTCAACAGTCTCTTTCTCAGTTCCACTCACTACTCTCCACCATCGTAGCACAGCCCTTGTAAGACACCGCACCACAGTCTCTTTTGGTAGTTCCCACCATGACATCCAAGGGGAGGATCACCAGAGGTCATGGCACGTCCAGGACCTGAGAATTCCTCTGGTATGTATGTATGTATGTATTTAAAAAAATACTTTATTTTCATTTACTCATGAGAGACACCGAGACACAGGCAGAGGGAGAAGCAGGCTCCATGCAGGGAGCCCGATGCGGGACTTGATCCCGGGACTCCAGGATCAGGCCCTGAGCCGAATGTAGGTGCTCAACTGCTGAGCCACCCGGGTGTCCTTCCTCTGGTCTTTAAATTCCAGTATTGTGCTTTGCTTTGTGTTAAAGCAGGAGAAAGCCCCTCTCCCCAGTTACGTGCCATATTTGAACACTTGAGCACCATACATGCTGCTGTGAAAAGAGAAACCGTGACTCTAATAGGCAGCCCGTTCGGCCAAAGATTTCAGGACTGAGACTCCTAGGAGGAATCTGGGGCCAGGCTGGGCCTGGGCTATGCTAAAAGTTTTTCCCTTTCCACACGGATGATTTTTTGTGCTCCTCTGTCCATAGAAGTCCTTATGTCAACCACCTAAAGCATAGTTTCTCTTGAAGGGAAAACTGGAGATGGTTACATATCAGTAGTCACAGCTTGGCCAAAGCTAGGAATCCTGCTTCCCTCATCATAAACAGAGAAAAAGGTTCAATAATGGTTGATAAAAATGTAAAGATGATCATAGCCCCGAATCAAGAATAGAATGTATAGTCCTCAAATCGCTGAAGAAAAAAGAAAAATAAGGAATGTTTAGTCTGTTATACAAAAGATACAAGGGAATAGAAAAAAAAAATCAGTAGAAGTATAGAAACCAGAAGGTAGTAAAGCCTAAGTACAATAACATATGTGACTGTAGTTAAGACCAATATTAAAAGAATGATTTTTACAGAAATATTTTTTAAATTTTAAAAAAGATTTTATTCAGTTATTTGAGAGAGAGAGAAAGAGAGAGAGAGAGAGAGAGAGAGAGAGACCATGAAAAGGGGGAGGGGCAGCGGGAGAGGAAGAAGCAGGTTCCTACTAAGCAGGGAGACTGACACAGGGCCCCATGCCAGGACCCTGGGATCACGACCTGAGTAAAAGCAGATGCTTAACTGTCTAAGCCACCCAGGCCCCTGGAAATATCTTTTTTTAGAGGAAAATTTTACCAAATAAATAAGCAAAACAGTGAAAGAAGGGACAGTAAAAATTTAAAAAACAAAACACTGTATTAAGCAACATACACTCCTGAATATCCATACAGTAAGACAAGACAATTAACATTAACTCCATTTGAATACATGGTTTGTCAAAGAGTGAGAAGGAAAATGTAGAAAATACAGCAGAGTCAGGAAAAACAGGAAAAGCTGCAAAGGCAAGAGTTGCTATTTGTTCTAAGATGGCCAAGAAAGGCCTCACTAAGGAGGTGATGCTTGAGAATGGAAGGAGTTGGGATGACAGCCAGGTGGAGAGGTGGGGGAAGGATGTTGCAGGCAGGTGGAACAGCGAGGGCAAAGGTCTCAAGCGGAGCATCCTTGGAGTGTTAAAGGAACAGCAAGGAGGCCACTGTGACTGGAATGGAGCAAACCAGAAAACAAACAGGAGTTCATGTCAGCGTGTTAGCAGGGGTCAGCTGAAGTAGGGCCCTTTAAGTGTTTGTATTTTGACTTTTATTGCAAATGACCTGGGGAACCACTGTAACACTTGGGAATAGGAGTAACACGATCAGCTTTTTTTTTTTTTTTTTAATGACTTTTGTTGCTTTGTTGAAAATAGAATGAAGGGTTAAAGGGAGCAAGAATGGAAAGAGAAAGATGAATTAGACATGTATTGTGATGGTCCCGGTGAGAGATAAGAGTAATTGGGATCAGGATGGCAGTGGGCTGCGTAGTGAGAAATGGTCCAATTCTGAACATATATTCGGGAGACAGTTGACAGAATTTCCTGATTAGTTAGATGCCTTTTGCAGCTGTTGATTTGCTTGTTTGACTTCCTTATAAGGCTTAGAATTTCATAATGACAGAACAAATGTATTATTCAGCTTATGTCCTTTGTACTAACAGAGCATCTGCCCTATAACGAGTGATCAATATTTTTAAACTATATTTAATTTCTGTATTCAGATATTTAAAAACGGGCACTGTGGAATAGTAATAGACACAGCATAATGTAAAACGCCCTCAACATCATTCAGAATTTATCTGCCTGTTAGTCGACGTAAGTCCACGAGCAGAATAACAATCTAAAGTACAACTGGAAGAAAGGTTAAGATTAATATGCTAGACCAAGTGGGCATATATTTCTCTCACTGTTATAATTTTTTCATACAAAACTCCATGCATATTTTATTCTGTAAAATTAACTGCTACTATATTCTTACATCATAATGTCAAAATATAAATTTTAGGAAAACGGCATAATACATTTGGTACTGTATAATCAAAGTTGTTATAAAAGTAACCAGCATAGATTATCATGCATGGCTGGGACATTTGCAAGAAAAACTTCAAGGTGCTTTTTAACATGTGGTTAATTCAGATGCTATAAGTGGGATAGTAATAAACATGACAGCCCAATTCTGAAACTGTTACTCTCAATGCACTCAATGATCCATTAATTCAAAATGTTTACGCAGGTTTTGATGAAGCCAACACTTGTGTAACACTCCTACACTACTACCACGCAGCCAATAGCCATTGAAAAGGACGTGCTCACTGTTACACCCAACACACAATCTGTATCTTACAGAATCCTAAATGCAAAATATACCAACCTTAAATCCCCTACCATCACGCAGCTGAAAGAACTGACTGCAGTTGGTTTCAGTGAAACCTATTTATTGTTCTCATTTTACATGTCTTTCCCATTCTTTTCAAAATAAAGGCATCTTGAGTAATTTTAGGAAATAAAACTAAGACGTATAATAATTTGGATACACCCTAAAACCCCGAGTGTAAAATAGTACCCTACTATAAGCATACATTTTTTGGTACTTCCTTGTATTCAAATTAAGCAGAACTCTCAATGTTCTTCACACAGAACTTAAAGAGAGCCTGCAATTAACTTCCGTCGAAGTTGGATCTTATTTTTTTTTAGTTACAGTAAAAGTAATGGCACATGTAGTTTGCACTAAAGACATTTCATCAGAGATCAGTTAATTTCTTGAACATTAATACATGAGACTTTATAATACTCTTGAAATTTAGGAAGAATACGTAGCTTTCCCATGACCATTCCCTTATAATTGATTACCACTATTTCAGAAACTATAACTTTCTTAATATAGTTTGGAATTGTTTAAGAAGAGGTATGATGTATACTTTATACAGTGAAATATATTGTGTTACTTTTTGGAAAAAAGCTGGAAAGTTAAATAAATCACGTCTAGTGATTATTTTATATTACGATCTAGGATTTTCCTCTGTTATTCCTCAAGTTACTCCTGAATTATGAATGGAATTAATCTACTTGTTACTTATATACTTTTTAGAAGAGGCTGTCTTATCTCTTGCTCTGTTCCTTCAATGCTTGACACACGGTAAACCTTTAATAAATGGTTAAATAAATGGTTCCTATGTGAAACAAAGAATAAACAAATAAATGAATGAATGAGTTGGCCAATCAATAAAGGTGGCATCATTAATCTCACATGACTGTTATAGAACTTGTATTGAATTGTTTTCCTAGCCATAATGGCCTTCTTTTGCTGAATTACCAACATTTCCTTATCTGGCCCACTAAACAGCCATGACCTATATTTGAAGAACAGAGAATTGAGATTGAGTATGACCAAGAAACAATACAAAATTATGTGGCCTGCTGTTATTGAGTCAAGGTGAAGCAATGTTTAGTAGGGATCTTGAATAACCCAAATACTCAACAACATACACTGACTGCATCTATCTCTTCCTCCCTACTCCTTTCTCTGGCTTCTTCACATGGCAGCGTTCTAAAGGGCAAGTCTAAATGAACAAGTACTTTCCAAGCCTCTGTTTGTGTCATGTTAGTTGATTTTTCTTTGGCCAAATTTAGTCACCTGTCAAACCCCAAGCTGGGGTAGGAGCAGACTACATAGGTTAATGGATACCCAAGAAGTATGATTCATGGGGTAGGGTGAGGTTAATACAAAAATACACCAAAAGAGTAACATAATTGATTGTATATTCTGGGACAGTTACTCTAGGAGCAAAGCAGAGAACTGATTCGAAGTGATGAAAACAAAATTCAGAGAGGCCTGTTCAGAGTCTATTCCCACAACTTAAGGGAGAGTTGGTAGCTTGAACTAAAATAATAGAAATGGGATAGAGGATATTGGGTAAATAAGGTATCTATGAGTTACAGTAGAAAGACTTGGTATAACTGGATATAATAAGAGTGAGAGATTAGGAATTACATAGGATGACTCTAAAATGTGACCCTGGGCAAATGGTGGTACCACCTCTGAGAAGAGAAACATTGGATGAGAACAATGCTATGATTGCAAATTTGGAGCTGGATATTTTGAGTGGGAGACTCCTTTAGTTATTCAAGTGAGAAAGCCAAATAGGTATTTGGATATTTAAGTCTAGAGTACAGAAGAGAGGTCTGTATCAAAGATAAAGATTTGAAATCATAATTCAAGTCATGGTGTCACCTTGAAAAAACCATTGCAACAGGATTATCAAGATAGAAATTCAGACAGATGAGTATAGCATAGAGAATCAAAGAAGAAATAGATAGCTCAGTGTGTCCAACTTTTGCCAGAAGCTTACCTGTGATACCTGCTGAAGGCACCAGCCCTCCTTGACTCATCTACCTATCTTACTGTTGACTCTAGTAAGTTAACCTTAGTCACCCGCCATCAATTAATAGGTATACATTCAAGAGGTATTTGGACATTAATAGGAAACAACTTTCTAATTTACCTAATTTCTTCAGCCTGAAACGCCTGTTCTCCATGTTTCTGTTTGCCCAAATACTGTCCATCCTTTAAGGGGAGATTCAAATACATTTTCTCTAATTCTTTCCCCATGTCCACTCCTCCAACAATTAGATGTTACTATCTCCCTACTTTATCTGTATCTCTTATGTTCTTCTCTTCTTCCTTTTGAATATCTCTTTTTTTATGTACCCTATCTTCTTTTTTTTTTTTTAATTTTTATTTATTTATGATAGTCACAGAGAGAGAGAGAGAGAGAGAGAGAGAGAGAGGCAGAGACACAGGCAGAGGGAGAAGCAGGCTCCATGCACCGGGAGCCCGATGTGGGATTCGATCCCAGGTCTCCAGGATCGCGCCCTGGGCCAAAGGCAAGCGCCAAACCACTGCGCCACCCAGGGATCCCCCTGTACCCTATCTTCTTGAGAGCAGTGGTTGTTTTTTACTTATCTTTCTATCTCTTCACTTCAAGATACACAATAGGCAGTCTAGAAAGGTTTAGTGAATTCATGCATCAGCAGAATGTCAGGCAGTAGTCACAGTTCTTTAAAGCCATTATTTCCGGACAAGAGATGTGACTGTGTGTAGATGAGATGAGGGGAGATCCTTCTTCAATGCATCCCACATAGTTTGTACCTGTTTGACCTGCTCATTATACCCCTTTTTGCTGCATTTGTAAGATGAGAATTTCTAATTGAGGGTTGTCTCGGGTTGATACCTACAAGAACCAGTAAGTTTTATCCACGGTTATTATCCTCTGTTTTAGATAAAAAGATTTTTATCTCAGGGTATCCACACTTAGTTGCATCCCAAATGGTTTATAATGATGATAATTAGCATTTAAATAGAACCTTACCTATTCAGGGGCCTTACAGCCATGCATATTATTTAATGGAACGGTCACACTATTATCCTTCATTGAGAAATCTTCAAATACAAAAACCTACAGAATATAGATATCATAAAAGCCTAGGAGCTGATAGAGTTAGTGATGCTATGCATTTTGTTAGCAACTTCAATTTTATGGTATAAAATTGAAATGTGGGAGATCATTAGCACTTTTCCAGCCCTGAAACTTAGCATGCAATGTATGCTCTAAGGTATGACTACATAAAGACAAAAAAAAAAAAAAATTCCTTTCACAATAACCAACCATTTGTCAAGGACAGAAACCTTTTCTTTTCAACAATCTCTTAATCGCCATAGGACATGAGTGAGCACTGAAAAAAAAATCAGTCTGTTTGAAAGTCTTGGTGAGAGCATTCAAAGCAAGTCTCAGGCTGTGATAACTCATAAGACACTACTAATTTTGAGAGCACCATAAGAGCATAGTCATGCCTTCAAAGAATAAATCTCAATTTAAGATCCCTATTGGATTCTGACAGTTATCTCATCATCTTGGCTATTATACTACTGTATCTTGGAAGGAATGCTAGGCTTTTTTTTTTCCCCCCCATTTTCATCTTAGATGTCAAGTTTATTTCTGGTCTTTCATGGCTTAATTTTATAACTGGTAAGCTCTTAAGAGAAATACAGGACAAGTTCTGAAACCAAGATTTTTTTTTTAAGATTTTACTTATTTATTTCTGAGAGACACAGAAAGAAAGAGAGGCAGAGACACAGGCAGAGGGAGAAGCAGACTTCATGCAGGGAGCCCGACGTGGGACTTGATCCCGGGTCTTCAGGATCATGCTCTGGGCTGAAGGCAGACTCACAACCACTGAGCTGCCCAGGCATCCCTGAAACCAGGTTCTTGAAAGAACTTTTGTATAATCTGAGGTAAATTGTAAAATGCAGATAAAAATACAAATTTCTCATTCTGTTAGAAACTGAATATACTTTTCTATTACTTAAGAGGCACAACTTTTATTTTCTCATGAAATATTGGACATTCAAATACTAAGGACGTTGGTAATAGTGGAAAGAATACTAGATTAAGAGTCAGACAGAGTTCTAATATCCTTTTACCATTAACTAGCTATATGATTTGGGGGAAATTAATATTTCCCCAAAGAAGTCTTACTTCTACATTTTTAAAATAAGAAATTGGAATTAATTATTTTATATTTTGAAGTAAGTTTCTATAAATGGAAATATACAACTGAAAATTAGAGATAGTCTTTATTGATGTGGTTCTCTAGCATATTTTATCTAAATTAATTATTCATGTAAAATCACATTAGTGTCTTCAATAATCAATAATTATTTTAAAACAAAATTCTTTCATTTGAGTTTTAAATTACCAATATACCAATAATGAAGCAGCAGAAAGAGAAATCAAGGAATTGATCCCATTTACAATTGCACCAAGACCCATAAGATACCTACGAATAAACCTAACCAACCAGGTAAAAGATACGCACTCTGAAAACTATACAACACTTATGAAAGAAACTGAAGAGGACACAAAGAAATGGAAAAACATCTTATGCTGATGGATTGGAAGAACAAATGTTGTTACAATGTCTATCCTACCCAAAGCAATCTATACATTTAATGCATCTCTAGCAAAATAAGGCTAGCATTTTTTTTTCACAGAGCTAGAACAAACAATCCTAAAGTGTGGGTGGAACTACAAAAGAATCCAAATAGCCAGAGCAATCTTGAAAAAGAAAACCAAAGCTGAAAGCATCACAATTTCAGACTTCAAGTTATATTTCAAAGCTGTAGTGATCAACACAGTATGGTACTGGCATAAAAAGAGATACATAGATCAATGGAACAGAATAGAAAACCCAGAAATGGACCCACAATTATACGGACAACTAATCTTCAACAAAGCAAGAAAGAATATGCAATGCAAAAAAGACAGTGTCTTCAACAAACGGTGTGGAGAAAACTGGACAGCAACATACAGGAGAATGAAACTGGACCACTTTCTTACACCATACATAAAAATAATCCTTAATGGATAAAAGACCTAAATGTGAGACAGGAAACTATCAAAATCCTAGAGGAGAATACAGGCAGCAACCTCTTTGACAAAGTGGAATTAGTAGGAATTTATATATATATAAATGTGGGGCTTGATCTCAGGACCCTGACATCATGACCTGAGCAGAAATCAAGAGTCGGACCCCTAAGCTACTGAGCCACTCAGACGTCCCTAACTAACTGGAATTTAAATAAAAACTTGGAATAAACCACAAATAAGTAAACATAGATAAAAATAAATTACTCCTACTCAACTACCTTTTTGCATAGGCATCTAAAGTGGAAGTCAGGGTTGAGATTTTCCATACAACATTTCCTAGAGTATCTAGGAATCACTGACTCGGAATGTTGTTACAGCTTCATCCACTGCCTTTCACAATAAAGTCACTAATCTATCTAAGTGCCAATAACAAACGAATAATAAAAAAAAATTTGCAAAATCCCTAAAGAATGTGGATTCAAATTTAAGATATGTACAAATGAAATCAGAAACATGAAATGGAATAGTTTATATATTGCAGAATATATAGTTCAAAGTGTTATGCATAGAACCTCAAGTAAAACCAAAGTAATATAGAACTCTTCCTCATACTTAAAAATAATGACCAAAAAATGTGGCAACACAGACTAGAGCAAATTACGTTGGATTTGAATAAGGAGATTTCAGTGTCTCCTGGTCATAATGGTGAGGAGCCTGGGCTCTGTTCTTAGTCAGACCTGGGCTTGAACACAGGCTCCTGGGTTACTTACATGATCTTGGGCAAGTAACATAACTTCTCTTAGCCTCAACTTCCTCATATGCAAGTTGGTGATAGATGTGTCTTTCCTGACTGTTTTATAAGCCACTGAGAAGATCAGATGAGTAATGGATGGAAAAGTATTTATAAATTGCAAAGTGCTATGCCAATGTAATTTTCTTTGATGGAGCAGTGGCTAATTCTGGTACTAAAACAGTTTGTTCTTTTGGCTATAGGGGGGCATTAGGTAAATGTCATTTTCTTGAAGTCATTTACATTTATATATGATGAAGAGAGAGATTTTTTAATTAAGGGGTATATGTGATGAATTGAAACAAGTTTTGTACAAAAAGTACAATACTGCAAAATGTCTTCTACAGACTTGGGTTATGAAGCTGTCAAGTCAAATGTCGAACTATACCTTAGTCTTGAAGGACTTCAAAAACATAACACCATGTAGCATTTGGATTTGAATTACTGGCTTCTGATTTGTTTATCAAGACACATTAAATAAAGAAAGATTTAACATTCTAGGCCTATGACTTGTGACTAACTTGAGTTAACTTGATTAATAGGGAATTCAAAATTAGGGTGTCTGTCTTTTCTGACCTTGATTTGTGGGAGGATAAAATGTGCCACATGGATATAGATTGCCTAGAGAGAATGGATGACTGAGAAGATAAGAATGCAAACCTGACAAGAACAACAGAGGGAGAATTGATGAAAGAAAACTAATATTTGATGTGTATCTGCTACATACCTGGCAGTATGGAGGGTATTTTAGAAACATACCATCATTTGTCTTTTATAGGAACACTAAGCAGATGGCAGTATTAATTTCAGTTTCTATGGAATAAGAAAGTGAGACTGAGTAAGATGGAATACATGGTCTAGTCAATGAGGTACTAAGAGGGAGAGGTGAGTGAGTTTCAGTGATCACTAACAGCCTTTCTAAAGCCAGTACTTCATAAGAAAGGCTAGCCACACTTGAAAATTGTCATCAGTTTGGCATTGAAAACCCCATTTCTTATATCTGTAAAACTTTGTGGTAGGAAGCAAGGTTGACTGGTGGTTATGAGGTCTCAGTTTCTCAAATCTAGCTATACGTGGTAAGTTTGAGAGAAAAACATCTTGTCCTTCTAATGGTGGAGGAGGGTTTTCTAGGAACCTGGAGATTTCTTGGAGAAGAATGGTTATTGCATTGGCAGTTGAGTTGGGAGTTGTGGTAAAAGCAAGCACTGACTGAAACAGAAAGCAAAATAGTTCACATTCAGGGGTGATCTATGAGGTTAAATGATGTGATGAAACTAGAGAGAAACACATGAGAATATACCTACCTTACCTAGTAAGGCCTAAAGAAGGAGTGGCCGCCTACTTTAATACTAAGGTCTACTTTTGTCTTGTTTAGGCATCATAAGTGGTGTCTCCTTACATTATTGTATAGCAGATCTAGAGAAGCAAAAGCCCTAATATCTTCTGTGGCTGTGACTAAAGATAGGTTTTATTTTGTACCTCCTGTACGATTCATAATACAGGAAGGGAGGGAGGTTAGAGACTAGATGGCTGCCCAGTATCAGAAGGCATCATCTCCACTTGGATTGTAATATTCTCTATACTTAAAGCACAATTTTTAAAATTTCAAAAATTATTATTATTATTTTTAAAATTTTGGGTCTAGCACTTCTCATCCCCTCGACATCCTACATATGTCTCTGTCTCTGACACCCCAAGGTTCGGGCTTACAGATAATGAATTTCTTCTTTTCCAGAAATTAAAACAAAAAGAACTAGGAAAAGGCCAAAAAAACATAGGAGAAATACTCTGATAATTATTTGCCTGGATGAATTCTTCCAAATCTCTAATATGCTGTGCTTTCATCTTTTCTATAACACTAAAAGAAAATAGCACGTGATAATTCAAGTATTTCAAAATGAAGAATTTGTGTTAAGTCTTGAGGAGTAAACATTAGGATCCAAGCCTAAACTCCACTCCAATACGTAGTTTTAGAAAAACAAAACAACAAAACTTACAACGATGCCAGAAATGCATATCTTTAATCATAAGACCTAAAAAAAAAAATGGTTCTCTGAACATTTTAGTAAAAAGTTTTAGTAAAAATTAATGCTAATTTAATTTCCTATTGATATCTGCCATCACATTTCCTTTTCACATTAGGTATCAGAATCACATTTCCATGTATCTTATATATTGGAACTCTCTATTAGAAGGCAAAGCAACATAACTGCAATAAAAGATATTATGCAATTACATCTTCCAAGGAATTCTCAGTTAATGTAAATTTGGACCCCCCGGTAGACTTTCTAGCGTATATTATTAACCACATCATCAATAGCTGAATTATTTTTCATGCAATATTGAATTTCAATGGGGAGAGGATGGCAAAACGGCAAGCGAAATAATCTTCACCGAGTCTTCTATTAACTTTGGCGTTCGCTGTACCATTATGCCTTCAAATACACATGCTAATCTTGTGCGTTCATTAGCTCAAGAAGAGCTCCAATCAACATCTGCTTTATTGTGGATAGCTTTGACAGAAATGTATTTTAACTGATACTAGAGACCCTAACTTTGACAAGTGGAGTGATGGAAGAGAAGGAGAAAGAAAGAAGCAAGGAGCAAATCTTTTAGCAGTTAACCTGATGTGGGTGATTTATGAAGGTTCTTTGTGCTAATTAGGGGAGAAACAGAAACATTGCATATGACAGTGGTAAATGGCAGAGGCCATTCACACTAGACTATAATTTTTGTTTATCTTAGTAAATGGAAAACCTGAATATGAATTGTGGTAGACAGAACTGTAGTCCAAGATGTCTCCATTACTGTGAATGTTAGTTATAAGTGACAGGAAGGACTTTGAAGATGTAATTAAGGTTACAGACCATAGAATCATCTGAGTGCTTACAAACACAGAACTTTCTTCATCTGGAGACAGGAGAGATGTGGTGGAAGAAATCAGAGAGATTCCAAGCATGGGAAGGATTCAATGTGACTTGATGGCTCTGAGATTTAGTGACAAACATGCAAGGACTTGAGAGACATCTGTAGGGGCTAAGAGAAGGTTCCAACGGACAGCCAGCAAGTTAATAGGGACTTCAGTCCTACAACCACAAAACTGGATCTGCTAACAACCTGAATGACTTTGGATGTGGGTTCTTCTCAGAGACTCCCAGTAAGAGCCTGGCTGAGCAACACCTCATTTTGTATGTGTGGGTGTATGGCGAGGGGGTGTTACTTGCCTAGAAAGCCAGTCAAGCCAACCCAATTTTTATCTTTAGAATAGGTAATAATTTTTTTTTAAGGATTTATTTATTTATTTATGATAGACATAGAGAGAGAGAGAGGCAGAGACACAGGAGGAGGGAGAAGCAGGCTCCATGCCGGGAGCCCGACGTGGGACTCGATCCCGGGACTCCAGGATCGCGCCCTGGGCCAAAGGCAGGCGCTAAACCACTGAGCCACCCAGGGATCCCCTAGAATAGGTAATAATTTTATATTGTTTTAAGTGGCTAACTTTGTAGTAATTTATATAGCAGCAACTAATTATCAAAACCTAATATACAAATAAAACTAACTATGAAGATCTTCATATAAGTAAAAGGTCGATGTTCAGATGTAAAAATTTCAGGTCAACACTCATCTGATGTTTTGAAAATCACAAGGGAATAATATTACCTCAGTTGACTTATTCTAATATTACTCAAAGATGTTTACAGGGAACTTAGTATTTAATCATAAGAAACCATGTTTTTTTCTTTCCATTCCCAGAAAATTTCTTCTTTAACCTTCATTCTTTTGTCTAACTAGCCTCTTCAATTTTTCTTCCTGGTGTGCCAGTTGGATCTGCCAAAAGATAGTTAATCCTAGGCACTTTTCTATACTGTGAAGTTGTATAAATACTATTTCATAAACAGTTTGTAAAAAATGTCTATAGTTCTCTGCATCAATATGTTTTCAATATATTGATTTATTATCTTATTATCATTAGTTTAGATCCTCGCCTGTTTCCCTATGGGTAGTGTTATTCACCACTTTCCAATTCTAAAAATATAGAGAGGATAAGATCATTTACTTAAAATCCTTCCCCATAGCTCCATACTCATTTGGTTGGCCTAAATGATTCTGTATATACGTATATTTTGGTCCTTCTTAATTCTTCAGCTTCATATTTCTTTTTAGACTTGTACCTCTTCACCTTTGGTCAATCACACTGAGATTCTCAAGTTTTTCATAGCTATTTGCATAGGTTCCATATTCTCCAAGTGCCTGGTCTTTATTCATCATCTGGATAGTCCAACTGGTAATTCAAGGCTCAATCTAGGCACCTTCTCTTTCTTGAAGCCTTCTATGTTCCTATGTAGTCAGGGATATATCTCTCATATCTGAGTTTTTATAGAACTCAGTGCTTAACACTATCATAAAACTTAGTGTTACTGTATTGGCATTATCGACTTAATGATCTCTCCTTAAACTCTGAGCTTCTTTTTTTTTTAAAGATTTTATTCATTTATTCATGAGAGACACACAGAGAGAGAAAGGCAGAGACACAGGCAGAGGGAGAAGCAGGCTCCACACAGGGAGCCTGATGCTGGACAAGATCCCTGGTCTCCAGGATCACACCCCGAACTGAAGGTGGCGCTAAGCTGCTGAGCCACCTGGGCTGCCCAACTCAGAGCTTCTTGATAACATAGAATGTACTTTTTTCACTTTGCATAGACAATGACTATCACATACAAGACATTAAATATGTAATGGATGATGGAATGAATAATGAACCAATTAATCATTCACTCAATCAAATCAGTTAACAAAACTCTGGTTGTTCTTTAGGGTTTGAAAAAAACAGAGTAAGAATCAGGAATTTAGTTACTAGTGGAAGAGTAGGCTATAAGTATAGATAAGAATCAGAACTACTAACATTGAAGATTCAGATAAAGGATGAACCATAGGGATTTGAACTTATGTAGAATGAGTTCCAGGTCTGAGGGATCAACATCAGCTAGTGGTTTTCACCGTATGATTCCCAAACCAGCAGCATCAGTCTCACCTAGGAACTTGTTAGAAACACAAAGTTTTGAGCATAACCCAGACTTATTATATCATAAACTCTGGAAATGGAATCCAGAAATCAATGCTTTACTAAGCCCTCCAGATGGTAGTCTGAGAACCACTGGCATAGGCCAAGTGAATTAGTTGGGGAACTTGGATTTTAGCAAGCACTGTCAAATATCTAAGAGATCAAGCTGCTGGGAAGTAGGTACAAAGTTAAGAGACACTGGATATGAAAAGTTAAGCTATGAATCCTGATGGAATTGAACAGGCATAGAGAGAGAAAGCAGTAGTTACAGGAAACAAAAGCAAATAAGACTGTACTATTGAACCAATATTTCCTAAGGTGATAAGTCTAACTAGGCTAGTGGATAATGGGAGGTGTAGATTCTGATACACCCTTAGGAGTGATAAAAGAAATGGGAGAAAGAATTCTTATTTAATAAAGTCTTTCCAGATGATTTTGATATGTATTACCTCTTGTTCCTAAGTGAGATGCATTATTTAATTATAATTCTTATCCAAATATTCTGATTTCAAGCTAGAACTGAGGTTTAAACATAGGTAGGAAGCAGCCAACCCAGCTGAAATAGTAGGTTTATTGGGGTGGGGAGTAGGTTCTTAACCAATACACATTTCTAATCAGATAACACATAAAGAAGACTGAGAAGTTTTAGTTCCTTGCTCAAATGATGGTAATGAGAACAGGATGTGGGCAAAATGAAGCACAAGTAGAACTTTAAAAACAAACACTCAGCTTGCTCTTCATTTTCCATGGTAATGTGATTAGCATGGACTTCAGCCAAGTCTTCCATCTATGTTTCTCATTAACTACGTAGAAAAATTTTTAACAATGATCACAATTTCCATGTGGTTGTGTACATGATGCCAAAGACTCATATAAGAATGAAAACCTAGTAGATGGTTTGGGAATCTCCCTAAATCTAAGTATTTGGCATTGTATAAACAAAGCCACTGATTTATTTTCACTTTCCATGTAGATGTTTTGGTAGCTATAGCCAGTAATATGTTCTTTCTTCCTTCTGGTAGCTTGGCATTGGTTTGAATCTATTGATCAAATGTTTATTGAATTCCACTGTATGTTCAGCGATGCCTAATTAAATTATCAACATGGTATCCAAAGTTTGACAGTAATACAGAAGAGGAGAAAAATAAATGTTACTTGTGAACTAATAAAATTTTGAACAAAATATAATCCTATTTGCTATGTGGAATTGAACCTGAAGCTTGATGCTGAAACTTAAAATCAGTTAAAGAGGATACGCCTCGAGAGTTCCATTTTTGATAATGACAAGTTGAACCTCATTCTGTGAGAAGATAAAGAAAATGTTAAAAAATACAATATATCTTAAGCCACAAAACAGCTAAAAAGCAGTGCAGGATTAAGGGACTAAAATCATGAGGAGAAGAAAACCCACCAATATGAGCCCCTTTGGGGATCTTCCTATGCCATTTCTAAATAAATGAACAATAGACATGCATGTATTTGGCCACCAAAAGGCATGTAAAGAATGTTCAGAGGAGGATATTCTTATTATAGAAATAGTCCAATATCCATCAATTGTAAAATGGAAAAATAAATATATTTGCTGAATGGAATACTATAGAGTGTTTTAAGCAGACGGATTCACAAAAAGGAAGCCAGATATATAACATTGTCTATGAATCTACATATATAAAATTTAAAAACAGGCAAGGCTAATCCATGACGTTCTACATCAGAAGCAGGAAAGGGGTAATGATTAGAGATCTGACTTTGAATCTTACCTGCCATTGGTCAAGATTCTAGTGTATCTCTATAATAAGGGAAAAAAAATGAGTTTTCCATAAGGTACAGAACAAAAACCAATTTTTCAGTGGGTTTTGAGGCCAGATTCTGAGTCAATAATTCCTTATAATTCCTTACTTTGTCATAGTTCTCTGGGCATTAATTTTCCTCAGGGACTTCTAAAGGAAGAGCAGTATAATCACCATCAAGGGAAGACTTTAGGCGTCCTGGGTTGCCTGCTGAAATCTCATCTTATTACTGCAGCATTCCATCACTTCCAAGAGTCACATAATTACTGTCAAGAGTTAATATAAGCAGTCAGGTCGTTTGACTGAGGGCTACTTTCATTTATCTACATTTGGATAACCTCATGATGGAACGAAAGTTAGCTATTAAGAAACAAAGAAATTTTAAAAATATGAAAGATGAGAATACTCAGACTATTCCAACTTGAGTTTTTCATTTGATGTTCCACCTACACAACGTTAAACTCTGTATCATTTCTATGAATGTCATTCAGGATGGCAATAATAGGCATAGATCTGAAATTGCCTTTTTCCCTCTTAAAATAATGAGCTTCCCTCCTGATACAAATACTATGGGTGATCCAAAGCCCAGATGTACTGGCGGACCCTTGCTTGAAGAATTTAATATTGAAAAATAAAATAAGCAGAGTTTTGAAATAATTACATAGCAATTTTAATGCTTGAATTTATATGGTAAAGACAGATCTGATCATATTTGACATCTTATTTCTTTTGTTATTTCCTTCTGTGTTAAGCTGTTATTATCTCTCTTAACCTCCTAATGGGAGAATTATATTTGAGCAATTGCCTCTCCAGCAACATTTATGAAAATGAGTATAGTACTCTGAAAATACTTCCCTCTGTAGCTCATTAAATGCTCTTTTCTAAACTTGTTCACATGGACTATGGATTATTTAGCTTCCCCATAACTGAGCAGTAGAATTTAACAAACAATGGCAAGCTATTTATATATTTTCCTTTTTGTTACAAAATGAAGACAGGTACATGCCTTTTCATTGATAGTGTTATTAAAGATTCAATACCACTTGTGAATAACAAAGGCTGAATTATATAGTTAAGTACCAAAATTGATAAATAAAAAGTTGTTAAAAAAATCTTTCTTCCTGCTGTGAATGCATTAAAAAGACCTTTCCTTTCACTCATCACAAAGAAATGTATAAAGTATTAAAATTGCTGTGACCTGGAAAATCACCCAAATATGACATTCGTTGTGCAATATGTATGTAGACATATAGATTTGAATGAGTTATAGAAAGAAATATATCTATGTCTTTATCAAAGCTATTATCTTTATAGAAGAAAAAACCCACAGAGGTTATGCTCACTCGTTCCCTTTGCCAGTACATAATAGCAACTTAAAAACTGCCTTGAGGAACAAGGCTCATTGTTAATTCTAAAAAGTAAGAAATTGAATCTTGAATTTAAGACTTTAAAACTAATTTAATATTCTTGACCTCCTATTTCCAGGTGCTACTAAGGTTAGGTCTCTTTCAGGTTGTAAGAATCACACAAAGCTTTTTTGACGTCGTCTTCTTTCCTTCTAAACCAACAGATGGAAATGGCTCAGTTCTCTGCTCCCAAAGACATCACTTACAATCATCTGAATTTTTTCCCATTCCTCTCTCTCTCACCAAAAGGCACTCACTGGTGGACATTTCTTTTTTATTTTTGGCTTTTTAAGAATTGTCTTATCTAGCTCTTGAGAAAAGTTGCACTATCAAAGAGTGTCTTGAAATGCTGGACAGGATTTTTCTCTAAATCCCCATACTTTCAACTGGTCCTGACCTTCCTCACCCCATCGGTGTTTATATCTGTGGCATGTGTAAGTACTCAGAGTTTTCCCTCTGGATCCTCATGAGCTTCTTCTATCAGCTCATACGGCAGTAATTATGTAGGAATTTTAGTCATTGCTGTTTTTATTTTTAGTTTTCATTCTGGCTGAAAATTTTATTCCTTTAAGTCCTTATTCAAGTATTACGGTGCCTGTGATCTTTTAAGCATTCTTTGTACTTTGTTGGTTACATTTTCCTGTGTACTTTCATAGTACTTGGTTTATCACTCAGCAATTTTGTTTTCCCACTAGGTTTGAGCTCCTAGAGGGCAGAAACTATGTCTTAAATTTTAATCCTCTACTACAAAAAAATTAAGCACAGTAGGCTCTTAATTCTCGCTGAATAAGTGAATAACCCCCAAAATAAGCTGTAGGAACAAGGCAAGGATACATATTTTTCATTGTATAATATTTACTACAGTGATATCCAACCCATGTGCCGTGGTCCCTAGGGTGGCAATGGTTATTTCATGGGGATTACACAATTGGAAAACTGTTATTTTTGCTGGCTCATTAGCATGTATTCTTTATTTTCCATGTGGAGTCCCCCTCCTCACTTTTAGTTCGTGAGGTTCATGTATATGATTCTGGGAGTAGTTTATGAATTATCTAGCCAGTCAGAACATCGCTTTCTCCTATCTGTAGTGACGAGCCCAGGAATCATGATACACGATTCTAGGACATGTGTTGGTAATGAGGAACTAGAAGACCTCCTCACACTGCAACAGTGGCGACCAGGTGGAGAATAAAAATCAAGTGAACAATAATAAAATTAATAAGGGAAAAAGCCTAGAGGTGGAGAAAGAACAAGCTTTGATGATATCATTTGGAATCCTAGGTCTAGCTGTGCTTCAAAAACACATCTGCTGGACTTTTCAGTTACGTAAGTGAAAATCATTTTCTGTTTTGCTTGGAACAGTTTCAGTGGTTTTTCTGACATTTGCAACTTAAGAAAGCCTAATATAGTTTAACAATCCAAATTTGCACTAAGCTTTGTCTGGAGATTAAATATATATGTCCGCCACACATAGAAGTGTATGTATATACGTATGGGTGTATATATGCGTTGTATACTATTTATATATATGCTATTATTTTTCAAATATATGCAATAGTACTCTAATAAAATACATAAAAATTGTGCATAAAGTGTTATTGACATTAGGCCAGCTCGGTTATGCATTCTCTCACTTGATGGATTCTAAAGGTACAATAGCATCCCTTGAGGTCTGCCTAACTTTTAATACTACTAAAAAAAACTGTCCTATTCAGTATCTTTGTTATCACTGATTTCCAGCATCTGCTCCAGTCCTGAATCTATCTATACCCCATGTTTGGTAAATATATATTGATTTATTTGAAACATAAGAGAAATTTTCTCCATTAGCTTAATGATAAGTGCTACGTTGAATCATATGATATTGTTGATTTGCAACTGTTTTGACCAAAAGAGGACAATTTCATATGGTTCAACCTAATACTTAAATGAACTCACAAATTAATCCATCCATATATTTTTACCATTTTTATCCTGTACAATACTATTCCAACAGAAGTAGAAATAGTAATTTTATGAGTATTGGTTCCCTGACTCACCTCACTTTTTTGTTCAAACTGACTTACATATTTAGATATAGCCTAAGAGACAGAAACTGTCTGGGAAATTAATTTCCATTTCTAGAAATGGTCTGAAATAGCCATTTCAGATATTTGAGAACCAGTCGTGCTCTCTAACATCTAAACTCACTTTCTTTTCTTCTTCCCTCTTGACAGATGTACCATAGCTGCGTAAGGTTTGTTTTTTGTTTTTTGTTTGTGTTTTAAAAACTGATGTGATATGTTAATCCCTGGAAATGCTTATATTCTTTTTCTTAAGCTTTCACATCCTTTCCTTGCTTACCTTTTTCCAGAAACCCTTACCATCCTACCTGTATTCCTTTCTAATTTGTTACTCCTTTTTCTCCTCACTGTTTTAATGATCTGAGATATCATCTGGAATGAAAGTGAAACTTGCCCTGCAATTCAGAGAATAGAAGAAATATAAAACCAGTGCCCACTCCCTTTCACCTTCACCTCCACCCCTTCCCAGCACATTGTTTTCTGCTAATTGTCACAATAACAGGCATGCTGATTATGTATTGGCCATCTCTGTGAGGACTACATGTTCTGTTTCTTCACAGTTCCCAATATGCTTGTGGAACAAAGGAACACAGCTATAAGAGGTTTGTGTTTAAGCAGAAAATGTTCACAAAATTATAGATGCAAAATATAGTTTTGTATTCCTGAAGACCCTTATGTACTTCCTGAATCTTAATTATGCTTCTCAACATTTGCAAAATTAAAACCTCGAATTAAACATCTCATTAATGTAGCGCCTTTGCAATTTATCCATTTGTTTCAAAAAATGAGAAAACGGGTGGGGGGGGGGAATTATGCATTTCAGGAAGTACTTGGTCGTAATACCAACTCATATTTATTTGAATGTCTCAGAAAACAGAAACTGCAAAGCCTGTTGTGGAAAGAGTGTGGAATAGAGGAAGTCAACCAAGTGAGTAAACATGAAATGGAGGATTATCCTTATTTGTGGAGAATCCATTCCAGCAAGAAATTGAATCAGGGGCTTCTGCATCTAAAACAGTGGGGCTGGTGATAGAACCAGAGGGAAATGACTTTTTAGATGAGAAGTAGACTAGACTAAGGGCGACGAGACAGCACGGTCTAGTGGCCTGAGAAGTACAGAGGATTCAGAGATTGGGGTTAAATCCCACTTCTGTTACTTGCCAGGTTTAAGGAATTTATTGTAATTCAGCAGACTCATACTGAGTCCTGACGGCTGCCAGGCCCTGAGCCAAGTGCAAGGACTTTGTTCACACAATTAGATGCTTCTATCCTGCAACATCAATTTTTCCTCTTACCAGATTATTCCATCAGCATGCACACATGCTCTGGTAAAAACCCTCCCTGGCCCACAGACCCCTCTAGTTACAATCCAATTTCTCGGTTTCCCACTTCAAAACTTCTTGAAAAATTTATCTCCATTCCCCTGCCTTCCATATCCCCCCCGTGAGGTTTTAGAAAAGTAGCACAGTGAAGTAGAAAGACTCAATGCTGGAGTCCGCCTAGGCTCAGCCTGGGTTCAAATCCCAGCACTGTCAGTACCTCGGAGGCTAGTTATTTGATATCTCTGTGCCTCAATTTCCTTAAACAGTAAAATGGAATACTGCATCTGATTCATAGCTGTACTGATCTCTTCCTGAGCTTTAGATTTGCATTTGCAACTGACTTCTTAAGGCCTTTTCTTAAATAGGCTCCTCACATTTAAAATGGCCACAAAAGAGCTCTTGATTTGTTTCCTAAAAAAATATCTAAAAAAAAAAAAAAAAAAGCCATCTGTGTCTATCAAGGTTTTCTTGTTCTCTCACCACCTGAATGCACCCAGCAACAACCTAGCAGACTAGCAGACTCTACCTGTAAAAAACAAACCAAAACAAATCTATTGGTTTCTCTCCGTCTCCACTATAGACATTCTAACCCGATTCACTTTCATTCCTCTCCTGGAACCCATCATAGACTCCTAACTGCTCTCTCTGCTTCTACTCTTGCCCCCATGTTAATCCATTCTCTACAATACATTTAGAATAGTCTAGATTAAATGCATTAACTTACTAAGACATAATCTTCATAATGGCAGGATCTGTTTTGGTAACTGCAGTATCCTCAATGCCTAAGAGGTGGCATATAGTGTCTGCTCTATAAATATTTGCTGAGGAAAGAAAGAAAAAGAAAGAAGAAAGAAAAAAGAAAGAAAGAAAGAAAGAAAGAAAGAAAGAAAGAAAGAAAGAAAGAAAGGAAGGAAGGAAGGAAGGAATCAGATGTTTCTCTCCTGCTTGAACATCTCAGTGGGTTACTATCACATTCAAAATAAGATGTGAAACTCCCAAATGGTCCATGTGCCTTATATGAACTGGTTCTTGTTAAACTGAGATTTCTATCTTCTATCACTCCCCTGTCCAGGATGCTTCAGTCTCTCCTCTGGTCTTCTTCATTCCAATTCAGGGATTTTTCGCTTGCTCGCTTGCTATTTCTCTAGAATCACATCCCATTCATACCTTCACTAGGCTAGCTCATTTGTAGTAGTCAGATCTTAGCTCCATGAATAACCTTCTCACGAAGTCTTCCAAAACCAACAATCAAAATGAGTCCCTCCACTCCTAACAACTTTCTATCACATCTACACACTGTATGGCACCTTTTTAATTATCCAGAATTATTCTGCTTGTCTACTGTCTTGTCTCCCCCACCCCCACCCCTCACCCACATCTGATCTGTATGCTTCATGAGAGTGGGAACTTTTGCCATCTTGTTTGATCTTGTATCTTCAGCACGGAGCACGGTACTTGGTACCCAGTAGGTATTCCGTAAGTGTTAGTTGAATAAAGGAATGTCGATGTACAGTGTTATCACTGTTTACAAGATGCACTTCAGGGGAACTCAGAGAACACATCACTTCCACAGTCATCTGAATCGGGAAGATTTCTGACAGTGACAGTACCCACTATTAAACCCTTAAAATTAGAGAATATAAATGTGTTTGTAGTCACACAATCAAAGCGACATATCTCAAAATGCATTCCGGGGAATATTTTTTTCCCTTAGAATGTTAATAAGTAAGTTGTAAATTGTCAAAGACGGTGGTGAAATACTTTGTTGAAATTGAGCAATTATTACAGAACTTCTAATGCATTTTCTGCATCTTTATAAGTGGGAAGCTCTAGAATTCTGAAAACTATCCTCTTAGGAAAACACTGAATTAAAGAATTCAGTGATTACACATTGAGATGTCCTCTTTATTCTTCTTAAACTTGCTCTTTTTAGTTTTGAAATAATAATGGACATCCTGTATTTTTGCTCTGCCAATGCTCTCCTCTACCACCTTCCAGAGGTCTCTGGTATCATTGTTCTCTCCCTAGATATCCTGGGCTTTTTGAGGTACCTAACATTTCTGACATCTTATTTCTAACATTTCTCCCTTTTTCCTCTATCCCTATGACTTTCCTTTTTTCCCTTCTCTAAATCCTCTCATCCTGTATCAGCTGTTATTCCCACTGCTGTTTCTATCTGGACTCTTTACATAAAGTCAATTAATCCCATACCCATCGCTATCACCTCTTTACAACTTCACAACTTCCAAAGATTCTGAGGCATTACTGATCATTCAAAAAACAGCTTTTAAGCATTTATTATTTATTAGGATCTATGCTTAGTTTAGTGGTACAAAGGTGAGCAGAATGGCCATAATCCCTGCCCTCACTAAACCTGCAGTCTGAGGTGACAAAATGAAAAAGGCAATTCCAATTAAAGAGAAGTAAGTGTAAGGAAGGAAATAGTGCCTTTAGAGCACAGAAAGGAAGCACCCAGCCTGATCTAAGAGGAGAGGTGGATTAGAGAAGGTATCTAAAGGAAAGTAACAGGGACACCTGGGTTGCTCAGTGGTTGAGCGTCTGCCTTTGGCTCAGGGTGTGATCCCCGGGTCTTGGGATGGAGTCCCATACCGAGCTCCCTGCAGGGAGCCTGCTTCTTCCTCTGCCTATGTCTCTGCCTCTCTCTGTGTCTCTCATAAATAAATAAGTAAAATCTTAAAAAATAAAATAATAAAAAATAAATAAAGGAAAGTAACATTCATGCAATTTCCAAATGCCCTATACCGTATTACTCACAATTTTCCATAAAGTAAAGATGATTACTTCACTAGTGTTTCAAACACAAATGGTTGATGTCAGTCTCAATCTTCCCATCTTGCTGTGTGTATCACCACTTACCCTGCCACCCAGACTGAAATCTTCATAGTTTTCAATCCTTTTTTTCCACCTTACCTTCAGTTTGGACCACTTACCAAATCCAGGCAATTTTGTAGGTCTGTAATCCTTACATTCTGTTGCTTTCTCACTGGTACTGTCTCAGTTCACACCCTTACTGCTTCTGGCCTGGACTACTCTTTCTCCTAACCTATGGCAAAGGCTCCTGTTCTAAGTCACTATCACATTGCCAGAGCTTGTTTTGTTTTTAATGTATCTAATGATGTCTACTGTGTGCCAGACACTGCTATGAGGCAGAGACCATCCTGATTTCAAAAATAAAGAAAACGATGTTTAGAAATAATTTGCCAACCTTTACAGTATTAGGGAGTGGCAAAGCTTGGATTAAGCCTTAGTATTTCTGATTTGAAAGTAGGCAGTCTTTCTGCTACTCCTGAATGTATTCTCTTTGATACTACTACTGTTCTTAAAATTACTCTAGCAATTCTTAGTTGCTCTATTGTTGGCCAAAGCCTATAGAAACTTCTTTTTATAAGAAATGATACCAAAAACTAGTGTGGGCAAATCAAGCCTAATTTTTGGGAGAAGAACTTCAGTTCTAGAAGTCTCAATGTTTTTTGTTTTGTTTTGTTTGTTTTTTTGTTTTTTTGTTTGTTTTCTTTGTTTTGTTTTGTTTGGTTTTTTTGTAACAAATCCCAGTTCTGAGGGTTCACCTCCAAAGTGGAAATTTCTTGTGTATAAAGTTTTGCAAGCAAAAATCAAGTTTTGCTGATTATACAAGCATTTGATCAATCTATGACTTTGACAGTACTTCATTGATCAAATGCTCAAAATAGAAAATTTTAAAAATTTTTTATTTACTTATTCATGAGACAGAGAGAGAGAGAGAGGCAGAGACACAGGCAGAGGGAGAAGCAGGCTCTAAGCAGGGAGCCCGATGTGGGACTCAGGCCCGGGTCTCCAGGATCAGGTCCTGGGCTGAAGGCAGACGCTCAACCTCTGAGCCACCCAGGCATCCCAAAATGAAAATTTAAATTTAATTAAATTGATTTTTTTTTGTTTCTTTCACCTGGAATGTACTCTTAGTTCTTACTACTGTAGGTTTTATTTACCAAACAAACATACTTTTCCTTAAAATATTCTGAAAAATAAGAGGCACAATAGAAAAAAAAATCTATAAGTATTTGTAATCTCCAATTATTGAGACATTTGAACAAAGGAGGTAAGATTATTGACCCAGAGAGTCCAGCTTCCTTCAGGGCTTATTTGTTGTCATAGCAAAAACTATTTGTTAAATGTGTCTGCTAAATTAAAACAATACATACAGATGACACATACTGTGTAGCTTTTCTATAGAAATTTTAACATTTACAAGGAAACAAATGGCTCTCTGAAATGGTGAAATCTGCCTCACCCTGACAATGATTCGAAATGATTAGTAAAGAGCTAAATTTAGAAAAATAATCTACTGCTCAAATGAAAACCATCTGAACTATACCTTTCTGAATCATATATAGTCACCAAGAAAAAAAATTCAATTTATCACAAATACCTTCACTATGTTTTTTGTTGAAGGTTGAATGTTGCTCATTTCCTTCTGCCAACTGAATCTGGATTGTCCAAACCAATTTTCTGAATTTGGGCTAAACTAACCATAGATCAGAGTGCAATGGGAACATTTTCCACAGACTAGTTATTTAACATGTACTTTTTCATTTGTTGAGGCTTATTTAGAGATGCTCTACATGTCTCATTTTGAAGAGGGAATCTAATTTTGTATTTTTTGCACATGAGTTATGTTGTTTATCCTATCTCACTTCTGTGATCTTGATTGCAAATTAATTAATTCTTTGTATCTTTTCTGAGTCACGGCATCAATGTTCATTAGATTCCATAGATCTCTTGTGAATGACATTTGGAAGATGGACAAAGCCATTCTAGCTGCATCCTGTGATCCAGTTTCATGCTGCATATCTAGCAGCACACTGTTTTTAATCGACTTAGTGATATTAGGGTAGCTTTTTTGTTTCAGATGTTGTTATTTGCCAGTTTGCAATTTTCGGTATCTAATGTCTCCAATGTTTTTTGGATGGTATATTAAAAATCTGGGCTTTTTCTTTGCCATTCAACATATGCACTTTCACATTTGGCTGAGGAATAGATTCCAATACTGAATACCATTTGCATCAGTCCAGAACCAGAACCAGGAAGAGTGAATAGAAGGTAAGTGCAGAGTCTCAAAGATGCTTTCTCATCTCCTTTCCCATCAATGTCTAGGGTCTTTTGACTAAACACTAACATTTGCAAAGAGCTAACTTGACCTTAGTATGATATAGATTCATACTCAGTGATGGCATCTGAGTAAACCTTTTTTCTTCCAATTTACTTATGTTGATTCTTCTCCTTTAGTTGGAGTTGGTTTTGATATCCTCAATGAGGTTAATTATCAAATTATTATTTCTCTTTTTTAAGGTTTTCAAAAGGATAATACCTTCCATTTATGATTAGAAAGGTGCCAATTCATATTACTTTACATATTTCTTTTTAAAGATTTCACTTTTTATATTCACCGCTTATATTAGACAATTTACTTGCATCCACATTAGAAGAGAAGTAATCTATTTAAAAATGACAATTCAATGAGTTTTAACAAACATATACTCCTGTGGAACCATTGCCTTAAGTAAGATACAAAATATTTCTGTCACTCCAATGGGATTCTTAACTCTCCTTGCAGTTCATTCCTCTCCTAGCCCAGCCCTAGGAAACTCCTGACCTGCTTTTTGTTGCTAGACATTAATCTGCATTTTCTAAGATTGTATATGAGATCTTGTGGTATATACTCATTTACGTGTGCTATCTTTCACATGGCATAAGCTGAATATAGACAGAGAATACTGGCTACATTTGAAAACATGGTTGGAATAATTCCAGTCAATTAGGAGAGAACAATAACAGAGAAGTGGAAAGGATGGCTTAGGTATTTGTGTTGAAGAAACTAAAGAAACTTAAATATATATGTATGTATGTATATGTATATACATGCATACATACATATATAGATGATAATATATTTGTGCTGTTGAAACCACAAAGAATATTATAAAAAAAAAAAAAGAAGAAACATAAATCCTTGCCAGACAGTAACCTCTGGGTCAGCTAAAAATTAAAACTTTTCCATTAAGGCATCGAATAATCACTGTATTTAAGAAGCTGAGCATCCACATAAAGCAAAATTGTGAAATGATTAATTTAGACATAAAAATATAACAAGTTCAGGAAATGTCACCACTGGTTTTTCAGGTTCATGTGAATCTGAGTTTAGTTCCCACATACTCTTTACAGAGGATATTTAAATAATTTGACTGTGACAAGCCAAACTGTTTTGAGACCTCATTGAAAGTCAAATGAAAACATTAATCAAATGCAAAAATATTCTAGTCAGGCACAGAAATGCTGCAGGTTAGAAAATAAAAATGTTGCCTGTGAGAAGGAAAAAAATCAATCAATTCAGAAAAAGCAGATATTGGTTTGAATCTACATAGTCAGTAGTGACTAGAAATCACTAGAATTTCAGGGGGATTATATTTTTTTTCTAAAGAATCATCAGATAGTCTTGGGCTATGTCTATATTGCAAAATCAGTTTGTTTGGCTAACTTTTCACCTGAGTAAATTAGAAAATCAGAGCAGTCAAACAACTGATCATATCTTTTTTTCTCACTGTCTTCACAGTGTTTTTGGACAGGCGTCAGTGACGAGCATACAAATAATTATAGCACAAAACAGCTAGGTAAGTGGCTTGTGGAACAGCAGTCTTAACTGAACAAAGAAATAGCTCCCATATTATTAAATGCCACTGAATTGTTCAATATTAAGTGAAAACTACCTTTTAATTTCTGCTATGAACTCTGTATCTCTGCCTTCCTTGGTAAGGCAACCTAACAAATACTGTTTTGCTATTTATTCAGAGCTGCTCCTGTCTAGGGGACTAAATGACGATACAGCTCTATGTTTTGGATAACCATAGATATAGGTAACTATATAGGAGGGGTAATACCCTTGGTCTGTCACTAACCAACTGCATCTAAGCCTTTCTGTCGTTATCTGTTTAAAAAGATATCACATAGAGTCATGAGTATTTAATGAGCTAACACCTATGAAACATTGAGCTCAATGCCTGGCACAAAGAAACATCAATGATACTTTTATATTCCTTGAAGTGCTATTCATTAATGCATGCATCTGACAAATATTAATTGAACTTTTATTAGGATCCGGTCACCGTGCTAAGCATTTGGGGATAGTACAAAATCCACCAGCCCCTGTCTTCATTAAGCTTAATGTGTAGCAGGGAATACATGCAAATACATGACCAATTTTCATAAAGTGCCTTCAATCCCAAAATAAGCCAGAGAAGGGTATGCTGTGGGACTATATAAGAGGGCCTCCTGGAGGAAGGAATAGAAATTAGCCAGGAGAAAAGTGATACTGGAAGGAGGGACAGAAGGAACAATGAGGGGAAAAAAGAGAAGGAGGTAAAGCAGGGGTGGATGTTTCCATCACAGTGAACAGCATGTGTTGAGGCCTATATTAAATTTACCTGTTCAGATAGAGACTACAGATGCAATTCAACTGACAAAGACAAAATTAATTAATTAATTAATAGAAAAAAGTTCAAACCGAGTTTTCTGTCTACTGCTTACATTGCTAGGGAACAAGTTTGGGAAATAACAGCTCTTTAGCCTCATATTTAGGAAGCAAAAAAAAAAAAAAAAGAAGAAGAAGAAGAAATTTTGTCAAACCCCTAAGAAGTTAATAAAAAGTTCAATGCTAAAATATCTGCCCTTAAGGCCAAGTATATCTCAATAGAAGAAGACTCAAAACATCTTTCTCATTCTTTTTTATGAAATGGGGGGGAAAATTAAAGAAAGAGAATTAGAAGAAGCATGTAATCAATCCTTTCCTTTACAAATCCCAGCAATTCAGGAGACTGCCAGCGGTTAAATCTTTCAGGGACCATAGACAGGAAAAAGCCTATTAAAATGTGCCCCATTTCCAAAGAAAGGGTCACTCAAGATCCTCAGACCCTTAGCTGTGAATAGACTTAATGAAAGCCAACTGCTATTTTAAGAATTTAGAAGGGGATTTCCCTCCCCAAACAAAGGAAGCCAGACATCATCAATGCTTTAACACTATTTCATTTATGGTACCAGGCATTGCTTTTCACTAACTTTCTGTGGGTTGTTAAAGCCATTAAATGAGGGTTTAGTGACTAAGAATACAGTTCATCACATACAAGGCTTAAAATATAATTGATACGAAGACTGTCCCTGCAGGATTAAAAAGTTCTAATCATTCTGTGCATGCTCTTTTCTTCTTGCTGGTCAAGGTAAGATCAAGCCTTTTGGAAAAGGGGGATGTTGTTCTGCATGCCATTTAGGAACCTGGATACTTCTCAACTTCAGGTGGAAGAAGATAACCCAGACCACCCTACAAAGAGTACAGATCCAGCAGCTGGATACAAAATGAATTGTATTCTAAGATTTCTGGCTCCTCAGATTCATGTGATTAATAAAAATGATACATGGATTTCCCTTGTAGAGTCTTCCTCTGGTGTTCTCCTGACACCCCTATTAATTGCAAGGATATCTCTGTGAACGGGTAGATGTTAGACACCATTATCTCCACAAACCTGAGGCGGAGAGAAGTCAAGTGACATCACAACAGTGTCACAAAAAGGATAGGAATAGAAATGAGAAAAATGATTGTCTTCTTGAATCAAGAAAGCAAAAAGGATGTGATGGAATGAATCCTTCCTTTTCTCTATTGAAGGAGGGGCAGGGGCAAGTTTTTACTGCAATTTGGAAAACATCCTCCCCTGTTCTTTATATAGTGAAATAGTAAAAAAGGATAACTGCTGAATTGAGTGGCTGACTGAGCTCACTGGGCATAGAGAGGAAAAACTACCGAACTATATAGATGCTCTACGAACACTCTACAGGTCCAGCATTTCCTCTACTTGACTTTTTTTTTTTTTTTTTGTCTGGCATGATTTCTGGGATGTGCCCTCTGATGAGACCTCCCCTTCTCTGCCATTATATCCACCAACAAATACATTGTCGAGTGGTTGGATGGCTTGTGTTTAAATTGTATGCTTAAGCTTTGTGAATGAGCTCTAGAAAGAAAAATCAACCAGAAGGATCTTGGATAATTAAATAACCCTGCCCAACCCTCAGCTGTGGTTTTATCCATATTCCGTCCCAGATCCGTATCTATCTAGTGGAAGTGCCAGACAGATTCCCTGCTGCAAGGTCAGAATTGTGAAGGCATAGGGAGGTCCCAATGAAGGCAGATATATGATTAGAATTCCCTGGCCTTGCGCCATGTATAGCGAGAGTTCCATGGGCGAATGATCCCCTTATCTCCTAGATCTTTAGGACAAGAAGAAATGAGCCATCTGAGATATTATACACAAAGTTTGTAATAATATAATCAAAAGGAGAGACAGGCCCTTAGAAACATTTAATTCAGTTAAAAAAACTTCAGCATTAAGCATATTAAGTAGTTGAAAATGTGCTTTCAGAAAAACAAAGAAGAAAAAGGACAATAATAGTTCATGTATTTTTCTCATTTAAACCCAACAAATTAGGTAATACTATAATCATCTACAATCATCTTCTATATTGGAAAACTTGTTTTTAAACAAATTGCCCAAGGACACAGGTAAGGTGTGGACAGACATGGTATTTGCACTTGCACGGTCTGGCTCATAGCTTCTGCTCTTAATTGGTTCATCCTGCGGCCTTCCAGTGGGACGGTGGACCACACCAACACAGACTCCCAGAGCTGTCCATGTTGCCCTCTCTGGAGAATACTGACCTTATCTGAGAAGCTACTTCCTCCCAAGAGTGATAGGGAGAATTTTGAAATAAAAAATTGTTACACAAGAGAAGAATATCCACAATTATCTGTTATCTCTTTTTCTAGGCCAGTGTAGCTATTGGAAATTCAATCAATGGCGAAAGAAATACCCACCTATTAAGATTGTTTCTCCCTTATTAGCTAGAAATTCTGGCTCTGGGTCCCTCATCAGGTTGCACTCAATTAAGTTCCAGGATTTTAAGAACACAACAATGTAAATGAATCTCAGCAAGCAAGGGTTGAAAATGATGAACTGAGAAATGCACAGATAAGCACGAGGCAGCATTAATATCATTATTGAAAGGTTAGCTGCTCCGGAAAATCGACAAGGTGCCAAGAGGGCACTCACAGTGCCTCCCAAGAAATGAGAGCAGAGAAGAAACGAGGCTGAACAGAGCAAAGCCTTTGTTGACATTTTCAAAAGCTGACTTTATACAGGCCGCATCCCCGAAGGATGGAAAATGGCAGTGTAAGGAACCAGCAACACCAGAAAATTGGAGGCCAGTCAGTTCATCACCAGTCACAGGGAAAAGTCACCAGCTTTTGAAAGGTTTCATGGGATCAAGAGGGGGCATCGCTTCTACTCTTCCACGTTCAGCTCTGGGGTGAGAGAAGGTGACACGGTTACAGGAAAAGCACACCTGTCCCCCTGGTTTTGGGAATTCTCAGGGTATGGTTGTGTCACATCACAGGAAGAGGCAATGGAATGAACGACGTCATCACAAAATGCTCTGGGATAAGAAATCCTGAGGCCAGGTTCCAGGGCGGAGTAGTGGTATTTTACGTCGATTCAAAGGGAATTACGGAATCACAGAATTCCTGTTTTCCATGCACTCCCAACATTCTGTGCTGTTGCACACGCACATACATTTATTGTGTACACGCACATACACAACCTCGTGTAGTGCTTCCAATGGCATATGGTGGCTTAGAACCCGTCTCTAAAATACGAGATTTGGGGATTTATCTGCCTGGGACCATCGAGGTAAAGATTCTGAGGAGAGTGAGGATGGCAGGTTTGACCAGGTTTGCGTGAACAATATGATAGTGTGAGCAGCATGAATGAGCTTCACTCTGACTTAAATATACCTGTTTTAATTTAAAGGGAGTATGTGTCTAAGGGAATTTACTTAATGGGGTGTTAAGTAAGAGCACTATTTTTAGAATTCGTGGATGCAGCCAAAATTAAATGAGACGTTCTAATGGAGGCAGCTGAGAAAGGAAGAACATTTTAAGTGGCCCTGGGAGGAAACTTTAGCTGTTTTCACTGGAGTACACAGAGAGGACAACTCAGAGCTAAAGGACATTCGAGCAATGGAGAGGGGGAGGGGGAGGGGGGACCTGCTAGTTTAATGCAGGATGAGCCTCCGAAACCAGAATGAAATGTGATGGGAATGTTGGGGACATTGCCTCTGGGAACTATGAGAATAAGGGGAGAGGCAGGGATGCAGCTACATTCAGAGAAGATGAGGAAGAGCCGGATGGTGAATTTCTATTTAAATAATAGGTTGGAACTTGAGAGTCAGAGGAAACGCTCTGCTTTCATCTGGAAGTTTAGGGAGTGGAGGACAGACAGACCTAAGATGGACACTGAGCACATTAGAGATGGAAAGTATGACTGAACACCAACACCCAAACGAGGCTCATAAATATGATTAGAGTAATGTGTAGAACTAAACGGTTGAGGAACACCTTCTGCTGGATATTGGTACAACAAGGTTCTCTGACTAGAGTGATCCCAGTCCTTCTGTGTTTTTATTTTCACTCTTAAAGAAAAATGTGTGGAAATGTGTGTTTTAATTGACATAGAGCACATGGAGTGGTGACTTCTGTTTTGGATTTACACAGTCTGGGTCATACTCTTGTATCTCATTTCATGTTTTGCTCTTGAACCATGTTCCTACGTCTCCACACTCCCAAAGCTATTCTTGTATCTTTAATGTAATCAACAATCACAAATGAAAAGAACTGTTTCAAAATTAATTCATACATAATACGCTTTATTAAATAGCTTCTACTACATTTCCCAATTAGTGGTATTAGTTTATAAATTGTGAACATGTATTTATAAAAAGTATTTAGTAGGCAGTTAACACTGTATTAGTGCAGTCGATTCATGCAAATGTAGACCAGCCTTCTTGATTGTTATCTTTACCTAAACCCTAGTAACTGTTGTCACTAATGCAAATGGAGTGAATGTCGTGCAGACTGTTGGCTGCCCATGAACCCATTTCATCTTCCGGGCACACAGCGAGACTATATCACACAGTACCTGCTCTAGTAAGAAGCATGGCCATTGGAGTGAGCTCTAGCCAATGAGATGGGATTCAAAGTGATTCATGACACTCTAATACCTGCTCTATGAAACATTTCATGCCCATCTTACATAATATTCTTCTCCCATTTAGGCTCACTTGACTAGAGATGACCCCTAAGGAGACCTTGGAAGCCACATGTTTAAAATGAGTCTTGAGTGACTTCATGAATAGGGGCCACACCAACAACCTGTTTATTCACATAATCAAGACATAAACTTCTATTGTTTTTGGACCGTTATCTATTTTGGGGTCCATTATTGTAGCAAATAACCTATCCTAACAAATTCAAATTTCTTCTTGGAAAATTAAATCGCTTAACTCCCCCCAAACCCCATTACTCAAAGCAGTGATAAAATTCACGGAGATTGCTTTAAAAAATTAATTTGGAAATCTGAATTCCCATTACAGTTTTGGACAAAAACATTTCAGAACTACAAGCACCCCTTAAGCTTGGAGGCCCCAAGTCCTAAGGCATCCATTGTAGGTAAAAAATAAACTTCTCTTCTATGCATCCCAAATGATATAGCTATGCCTCATCCTTGGGAGAATTAAAAAAAAAACATTTCTCAAATAATTTTCCATAGGACCTAATTTCTTAAAAAAAAAAGGACTTAATTTCTTCAGAACTCCAGTTGAGAAAGGCTGGAAGCATCAAAAAAAACATGGAAATATGTAGGTTTCTATGTGCATTGCTATATAATACACATACACCATTTATATGAATCTTTATCCTTCTCCATATGTGTATTGATCTGTTATATATAGTTCTGTATTCTTCCAGAGTGTGTAGTCTTGAATACCCACAAGACCTGTGTGCACTGCAATTGCCCAGTATTGAAACTTGCACTTCTGTTTTGGCTGCCTATAACGATTCTACATGCCTGGGAACTTTATAGTATCGATCATGAATTATAAATTAGATGTTCCCGAGTGACTTAAATATACATAGCACAATTCCCATGGAAACTACTATACCTTGGGATCTACTCTATGCTGTAGGTATCATGGGCCTATGGATCTCAGTCTTTTGCATTCATTATTGAATGGGTGAATGAATGAATAATGATTATACTGAATTTTGGGCAATAATTCTCAAAACATTTAGAATTATACTATAACTTAATTTCTCAATATTCCCATTCTTCATTGGCAGCAAAGAAGGATCAGATTGTATATACATGGCTAGAGTAATTGAAATTACACTTAAAGGTCATTCTCAGTGCAGCCTGTATATTGGAATCACCAGGAGTACTATCTAAAAATATACCTGGGCCCACCCCTATAAATTCTGAGGTAAGTAGCACCGGGGTGTTCTTTTTTTTTTTTTTTTTAAGTTCTTCCACAGTTTCTAATGTGCAGCCAGTGTTGAGAAAATTGTGCTAGAATAGTACTTGTTTGATCATAAGAATTAGCTGGTAATCTTGTTTACAAGAATAGATTCTTAGGCCCAATTCAGGACATTCTCAACCTGTGCCTTTAAAGGGGGAGTCTTTGAATTTGCTTTTGTATTTTTTTAATGAGATGATGCTTATGATTGGGAAATTTGGGAAAATAGTTCATTAGACTTCAAGCTCTTCTAGAAAAGTTGCTAGGGGCTATCAATCTCAGCTGTATTTCCAGGCATAGCACAGACACTGGGTCATATCATGCACTCAAGTATTTATATTAATTCATTAATTCATTTACTTTTAAAGTGGAAATGGATGAGAAAAATTTGACAAAACTTAAAATGCCACGTGTGACTAGTTTAATACTAGAGAATTACAAAAGTAGCGTTGTGAAGGATTTCATGAGTTTCAGTGGGTTCTTTCAAGACCTATAATAATTACTGCATTGTAATCGACTGGTTTGCATTAAGATATTCAGAATTCTTTGCAATGAGGTATTTGCCAGTGAATATTAAACTCTATCTGTAAAACCACTTATTGGAAAAGTCACAAGTGAAAGGCATAGCTGAGAACAGACTCTTTAATCTACGAGAACTGAGAAATACAGCAGTACCTAATAATTTAGTAATTAGAAAAAACTTAGTAATTTATTTGTACTTGATTTTTTTAAATGCGGGACTTTTATATTTATACTCAATTGAAAGAAAAATGCATGCATCAACTTAAAAACAATTATTAAAAATTTTAGTGAATAATTTTTTCTCTGATACTTTTGGAAATCTTCAGATTTAATTAAATGTCATCTTCAAAATTAAAATTCTTCTAGCCCTTACCAACTTTGTCAGTTTATACAGTATTTGTTATTTGTTATCAGTAGTTTGGCTGTTTTTAAATTGTCACTAATTATTTTCCTTTATTGTCACCCAAATAAGCTAACATTCAAAACCAACAGTAATCTTTCTCAGATATAGATGTAGACTCCCAATTAATTACTTAAAAAGTCACATAAAGTTATATAAAAAGAAATATTGGTATGTATGAGAATATTGTATTTTTCCACCCTTGATGTATAAGAGAACACATGAGGGGTTAATAGTAATAACAAATGTCATTTGTATAGTGCTTCACGGTCTAGAAAACGCTTTCTCATACATATCTCATGGGAGTGCAATGGCCACTCCATTATGGAGGTATCACCATTTCATCGCATATAGTGTTCTTATACTATATCCTTATATGGGGAAAAGGTCATTCATTTGATCCATATATGTTTGCAGTGATGTTTTGGTTTCAATGTCAAACAATTTGGAAAACGTATTTTTCCAAAGGAACACAGAGAGCTGCTTGCATTCAGTAACAAGTTTTGAAGCCCTTAGCTGTAGACTATGCTTTGCAAGCTCCAGTGCTGCAAAATGAAAGTATAAATTGGGCCAAGGGTAAGTTGGTAGGTAGTGAGGTCTACAACAAATTGGGAAGTGCATTCCTGTAGAAAGCTACATACATTGAAGAAGTATTTAGAGTCGTCTCATTGGCTCAATTGGTTAAGCAGCCAACTCTTGATTTTGGCTCAGGTCATGATCTCAGCGTCCTGGGATTGAGCCCTATGCTGGGCTCTGTGCTCAGTGGGGAGTCTGCATGAGATACTGTCTCTCCCTCTGAATCCTTCCCCCCGCTAAAATGAATAAGTAAGTATTTGAAAAAAAATGTTTAAGAAATATTTAAACACTATAGACAAAGGAGACGTACTGGTGTGCCTCATAATGCAATTTCTGTTCCACACTGGCAGTACACGGGCTATAAAAGAAGCACTAGAGCAGGAACACTGAAGCACAAGAAGATGATATGAGAAATGATTTGAATCACAGGAATTGAGCCTGAGGACTGAAGCACAAAGAACAAAGTTGGTAAATGGCTGATGCTCATTCAGTATCATCAGCCTCCTTTATCTCTCTGTTCTGACTTGGTTTTGTTGTTGTTGTTGGGACAGCATAATATAATGTTAAGAACACTATAAGTTATGGATGTGACCTCAGACTAAGTCAGTTTCCCCATCAGTGAAATGGAAATAATAATAACTATGTTATAGGATTGATGTGAGATGAAATAAGAGCATACATGAAAAGGGCTTAGCAGGCCTTTCACGTGTGAGTGGTAAATAAATGGCAGGTATTATCATCATTCTCATCAGCATCATTGGAAAGAACCACTTCCTTACTCAGCCCTTCAACTTCTCCTTAGTATATACTTAAAGATCAAAATTAATTTTCAGACCTGTGAGGTAAGAAGCTTGCCAGGGGAAAGGTAGAATTCTTTCCTTTCACTCATATAAATCAACAACCACAGAACCAAAAATAGAAGCATCCCCCTCATCTGTAAGCTGATCAATAGGCTCAAACAGCCCCTTTGCTTTAACCTACCAAAAGTATTGGGCAAGTTGATCAGGCTCTACCTAAAAGCAGCCATACTTGTACCAACTAGGCCATTGCTTCCTGGAATGTTATTCACAGAAACACCCCCAGGAATTTGGTTCAGTTAAAAATGCATTGATCGAACATCTCTAGATGAAGAGAAAAGGATCTCTGTTCTTAGAGCACTGAGCTGCCCAGATTAGTGGGAGAAAGAAAAGTGTAAACAGATAATTTCAATGCTAAGGTGCAAATACGTCTGAGTTCCTCACCCTGATGTGCATCTTTCCCTTCCCCTTTCAGTGGGGCTCCATCAGCATTGTAGACATGCAAGGGTTAGACTGCTGTGAAAACCCAGAGGGAAGACATGCACCTGTTCTCCAAATTCTAGCTTTAGCTCTATACATCCTCCATGAAGCTTTCCACTCTACTTTGGTCTTTGACTGACATGAATTGCTTTGAAAATTGCTGCCTAATCATTTTGTTCCTTAGTCACTTTCTACCTCATACGGGGAATAAATTGTTTGCTGGACATATGCTCTATATACCCAACCAGAGCATAGTAAACCCAGAGCAATGTGCAATGCTATATCCCCATTAATCTGAAAAACTCAATGTTTCTATTGTTGCCAGATTAAAGATTAGTAAAAAAAAAAGTAGTTCACAAATAATAAATGCAATAGTTTGGGACTCTATTATATTCCAGGCACTTATGCAATGAGCTTTTGTAAACTTTGATGACTTTTTGGTACAATTGAAAGCATTTGGGTTACATTAGAAACAGAAAAAAATGGATAAGAAGCTTTTGCACAGCAAAGGATAGAGTCAACAAAACTAAAAGACAACCTACAGATGGGAGAAGATATTTGCAAATGATGTATCAGATAAAGGGCTAGTTTCCAAGATCTATAAAGAACTTATTAAACTCAACACCAAAGTAACAAACAATCCAATCACGAAATGGGCAAAAGACATGAAGAGAAATCTCACAGAGGAAGACATGGACATGGCCAACATGCACATGAGAAAATGCTCTGCATCACTTGCCATCAGGGCAATACAAATCAAAACCACAATGAGATATCACCTCACACCAGTGAGGATGGGGAAAATTAACAAGGCAGGAAACAACAAATGTTGGAGAGGATGTGGAGAAAGGGGAACCCTCTTGCACTGTTGGTGGGAATGTGAACTGGTGCAGCCACTCTGGAAAACTGTGTGGAGGTTCCTCAAAGAGTTGAAAATAGACCTGCCCTACGACCCAGCAATTGCACTGCTGGGGATTTACCCCAAAGATACAGATGCAGTGAAACGCCGGGACACCTGCACCCCAATGTTTCTATCAGCAATGGCCACAATAGCCAAACTGTGGAAGGAGCCTCGGTGTCCGTCGAAAGATGAATGGATAAAGAAGATGTGGTTTATGTATACAATGGGATATTCCTCAGCAATTAGAAACGACAAATACCCACCATTTGCTTCAACGTGGATGGAACTGGAGGGTATTATGCTGAGTGAAGTAAGTCAATCGGAGAAGGACAAACATTATATGTTCTCATTCATTTGGGGAATATAAATAATAGTGAAAGGGAATAGAAGGGAAGGGAGAAGAAATGGGTAGGAAATATCAGAAAGGGAGACAGAACATAAAGATTCCTAACTCTGGGAAACGAACTAGGGGTGGTGGAAGGGGAGGGGGGCAGGGGGTAGGGGTGAATGGGTGATGGACACTGAGGGGGGCACTTGACAGGATGAGCACTGGGTGTTATTCTGTATGTTGGCAAATTGAACACCAATAAAAAATAAATTTATTATTAAAAAAAAGAAACAGAAAAAATGGTAAATATAAACATATCTATTATACAGTAAATGTTCTATTTCCACTTTCAATCAATATTTATATTTTTGGTCCTGTTTTATAATCTGGTGGTATAACAACTTGCACTTACAGAGCAAAGGAACACACACTCAATTGCCCCATAATTGGAGAGTTACGGCTAGACAAAACTTTTAATGGTCACTAATTTGTTTTAATAGTACATGCAAAATGGTTGGGATGACAAGATAACCCTCCTCCAACTCACAAGTCACCAGTTTATATTATGCTAATTTATCACCTAAATCTACTTCCTAAATATTGTTCAGAAACTCAAAGCAAAAAAAAAAAAAAAAAGTCTATTAACATGCATGCTTTTGAAAGAGAGGTAAGAAAAAAACCTAATAACAGCAAAGAAATGACTTTTGTGTGAAAACTAATAAATAATTTTAAATGGATTGAATCCCACACATATTTCTTCTAATATCTAAGACTCAACCACTCTCCTATCTAATTTATCTCTCCTATCTTTCCTATCTGTCTCTCTTTCATTTTCATCGGTCACGAGTGAAGTTCTGCTTTTTTAAATTACTTCTCATTTAGATTACCGCAACAACTTCTTCACCAGTTTCTTGACTTCTCCACTGAGTGGAGAGACTGGGTGAATCATTCCAAAACACAGTTCCAAATCTCTGATTCCTAGATCTACCACCTCAATACCTACTTCTTTCTTACAAAGTCTAAACCACCTTACGTCTAGAATTCGCTGATTTCTGTGTTCTTATTCCAATTTATTTTTCTAAATTTCTTTCCCAATTGTCTGTTTCATACATTATGAATACTAGCTACATTCATATGCACTTCATCCCCCAACATGGAACTATTCATTGCTGCTATATATGCCTTTAACCTTCTAATCTCTATTTTCTTAATGTCTTCCCCAAGCCTATGATGCCCTTCCAGAGTTTATCCATTCTTTGGTGCCAAGTTCAAATGTCCCTTTTCCCATGAAGTTATTTCTAAATTCCTCAGAAGTAATTTTTCTTTCTAAAAATTTTGTAGAATTTTTAATATCTCTTATAAAGCTTATTATTTTATACCTAAAGCATTTTTTTTTCTCCTCTACTAGAACTACTAGGAAGCTCTACTAGAAAGCTTCTTGGAAATGGAGTCTATGGCAGCTTCACCTTGTAGGCTCTAATGTGCCAAGTATAAAGGCTTTAAACATAGTAGATACCCAAATAGTTGTCGAACAAAAGGCTGAATGGAGTAGTTACTTTTTAGTAGTCTCAGAATTGTGAGCTCTACACAAAAGGTTATATATGGGATCTGAATGTTATTGATCATCATGAAATGAAAGTTACGTTCAATAATATGACTTGTTTCATAAACTAGATCAGGGGTTGTCCAGCTATTCTCCAGAACACCTTTGGGATTCCAAAGAGGTGGCCTAGGGATCCACCTCCTGGGCAGTAGAAAATGGTAAATGAACAGATTTCTAAACCCTACATTCTGTCTTCAACTGAAAGAGCCACATTTTGTATACTGGCCTTCTTTTAAGACTTTGCTTAGAGAAAGCTTTCACTGTTTAATTTTTTTTTTTTTAATCCTTTGGGGTTTCACCCCTACAACACTACGATTCCTTGTTTGTTTCAAGTCTCTAACCCACAGGAGAACATTTTCACGTGAAAAACAGGTAAATGAGCTGCTGCGGTTTGGCTGAATTTATTATTAGAAAAATACCAAAATGGCAGCACAAAAACAGTATTTCAGGTAATTTAAATCAGAACCTCTTATAATATCTGACTTTGTATGAGACCTGACATGCCATAATAGTCATTAGTCTAAATTCTTATTCTGACTCTCTTGACTTGAGAACTAGCTGGCTGGTGAATCTTACAGATATCACTCTCTCGAAAGATCCCTGAGAGACAGTTATATAACTTTCTATTTACGTAGAAGACGATGACAAAACTTTCTATCCCTTAGCCGTAAGGTAGCCTGTCACCTAACCCACAGAATAGAAAACCCTGACTTGCAATATACTTAAGTGAAGTTAGATATATTGAAATCTGTTTTAGACTCCTAGTCACCTGAACAATTCTATGTTCATTATTTAGAGGGAAAAATACCTGTTTAAGTCACGGTGTATAATTGGTTGTGTCAGGTTGTGAAGGTACTCCATACCTTTGGCAACGTCTACTGCAATAATTAATTTAGACTGCAAATCAAGAATCCTGGAATTTAAAAATAGATTTAGTGAGGATGGAATGGTTAATGCCAATAACACATCCTTCTAAAAGATATCAATGGCGTACATGATTTGTTATTCTGTACATCTTTCAGCCCTTTTTGCTTTATTGAAGATTAGGCTAAAAATCCAAAAAAAATCTGGAAAAAGAACTTCTGTACATCAGATGATGCCTAATTATCAATCATTTCAGGTACCAACCCCTCATATTCAAAATAGTCCACTTGATTTTATATTTATAATGCTATACTTAATTTTTTTTATGATAACAGAAAATGGATTCTGCTTTAGTAACTGAGTGAAACCACACTCTAATTATTGTATGCATGTATCTAGGAACTGAATTCAAATTAGATTTGTGCAAGGCCATTCTCTTTTAAAACTTTAAAAAATAAATACTGTGACCCCTGGTAATTATTTTATTCTCAGCTTACATATATCTGTGTTATTAGTATGCCATATTTGGCCTAATTATAAGCTTCAGTTGCTAATTTAAATTCCTTGAATTTGTTATCTCCAACTGACTTCCTGTTAAGAAAGCACAGAAGTATTTCTATTCACTAAAATATAATTATTGGGCAGAAGTTATTAGCCATCTTCAAACTGCCACATTTCTGAGCACTCAGGGATGTTAGAAGGTAAAGGCTCATCCAAGTGGAAAGCCTCGGAGGTAATGCAAGGATAATTCCATGGACATGTGAAGTGAGAAGTCAGAACAAGAGAACCATACCTCTTCTGCTCATGAAGGAGGGAGAACAGGGAACCCCCTGGTATGTACTGAGTGACGATGGCAAACTGGCTGGGGTCATTCAAGCAGGCACCCACAAACTGAATTATACAGGGATGATTGAGGCGGCAGAGAATGGACACCTCTCGGCAGAACATATCCACGTCGGATTTGGAGCAGTAGGTGTTGGCCCGGTAACTGGGAAGGACGGAACAGGAAATCCTCAGTCAACAGATGGGTCAAAACAAGGGGGCTTGCTGTGCATAAGCTTCTTAAGGTTCACAATTCCAGTCTGGTGCTGACTTTTCTCATCTGCTCTCTTACCGTTTTATAGCCACTATTTTATTTCTGCATCGTCCTTTATACACTTTCCCGAAAGAACCTAAAATTAAGAGAAATGAATAAACACGTGTTGTCTTGAGCTCCTGAAACTAAAGCAGAAGGGCGTTTTCTTGGGTTACCTGAGCCGATGATTTCATGGAACTCAATTTCTGAGAGCTGAAGATGGAAATGTGAGGGCAGTCCAGCCCTTAGGAGGAGAACATCTGCCTTTTCTGAAAACAGGAAATGTTATTTTATTTGTTAAGACAAAGAACACACGTGGATGTGTACACATGATGCACGTACATACCTTACTTAGCCAAAAATGTCCTTCCCTGGTAACATTTAATTTTCCAGATACAATTGACTACTTGTAGATATTGAAACCTTATCACAAACGATCCTTGTCCCTTTGCATTAAAAACATGTGAGTAGTCCCGTCTCTGTCCCCTGACCTTTGTTATCAGGGCTAAGGGTTTATTTCTAATCTGATCAATAACTAGCTCATCTACATGACATGGCAACCCCGGAGTACTGTTCACATCACATCATGATAAGGAGGCTTATCTGGCCGATCCCTTCAACTTATCATAATGGGCTTAGCCAAATATCCATAAGCTAAATCTCAAAGGGATGCCAATTAGATGTCAAAAAAGAAGTCCATGAATCATTCAGAGAAACACCTCGAACCAAAAATAAGTTTTAAAAACTTCAAATTCTAAATGGTTAACTATAAATTTGTTGTTGAATCATGTAGGTATTTTTTAATATTCTTGATTCAATGGCTTTAATTTCTGTGTGCAGCATACACTCAAAAATTTCCCAAGGTATTACTTGTTTGGGATCTTTTGGAAAATAACCTATTTTTTCAAATTGATTTTCCTATGGCAAACCTATTCCCAATTCTCCTTAAAGACATTAATATTTGTGATTTAGACTTCATTAAAAATACAAATGTCTATGAGAATTTGATCTTCCTTTAATACTCAGGATATTTTCACTGCTGTACCTCCATGAACCGAGATAGCACATGTAAAATAGTACGGAGGGTAAGGTTAATTATGGGAAGAATGCTTTGTTGATAATATCGTTTATGCATGCAAAATAGTCATCATTTATAATATGTAAAACAAAACAGAAGGTTATCACATTTGAGGCAATAGTAATCCTTAGTAATAAAATATAACAACTGTCCCATGTTAAAATACCTTTTGTCATGCTTTTAATCTTCCCCAAGGGGGATGGAAGAGACACATAGGAGCCATCTAGAAATCAAATTATATTACAGAGTTTAAAGTAGCATTTTTTTTTCTACATAAACAGTAAACATTATACAAAGAAGCAGGTGACAAAAGAAATTTGCTAAGAAAACCAAGTGAGAATATAGCTTTAACCCAGGTCCTTTTCCGGACACTGAAACTGTATAGCAAGTGTTTATTTAGAGAGTATATAAAAAGATTAAAAATAAAAAAAAAAAACCAAGGTCTAGTAGACTCCGGCAGATTTAATTTGTGTCTGGGTATGAGTATTCTCTGGCCTGCCTTAATAGATTACTGAAATGGAAAACGACTGCTCTCAGCTCACCAGGGCCTTCCCGGTCATGCATAAGCCTCATAAACATCCAGTCGAGGGAATGCTAAACCTGAAGGAACTGCAGACTGGTGAGTCGGAAAACAGCCTAAGTGAAGGCTTCTTTATTTTCAGCCTTACCCAGACATAAGTTTTCCTAGAATAAAGTCAATCTGACATGCCCTCATCCCTAACCCCAGAATAGTAGTAATAGAAATAAAGGTTTACCTTTTGGCACAATATAGTACTAACGACAAAAACTTAGTAAGAAAAGGATACCTCCTCCAGGTTGAGAATATTCATTACAGGGCAATTCATCCTGCGGTCTTTTATAATGCTTCAGGAGGGTCACGATTGCATCATGTCCTTCGTGAAAAGACAAAAAAGGTCAAAGGGTCTTAATTTTTGTGTGATTTATTCAGCCCAAAATCTACCAAAGAGGTAGCTTGAAACATAGGATATATCTTAAGAGATAATATATTGCAATAGGAATGTAGTACTTTCATTCACTCATTCATTCACCCACTCCTTCATTCATTCAGAATGATTCATTGAGATTCTACTACATCTGAAGCACTATGTTAATTTAAGCACTTTATTGGGTGGTAGGGATGTAAAGAACAAGGTGACTATGGTCCTGTCCATAAGAAGCTTGAATAATAATGAGGTAATTGAATAATAATGAGAATCTCTAAATGAGGAAATATGAGGTACTAAGGGCACCATTAAAAGGGTAAAGAGCACATATGGTAACCGGGAGAGAGGGATGTGTTTGCTTTGGTTGAATGTTACATTTGGGTCGACAGTGGCCGTCTAACATGGCACTGAGATAATTCCATAGGTCTTTGTGGCAAGAGGCAGTTATCTGTCTGCCTATCAGTGTTTGTACTCCCCATTCATGGAGTGATTTTTGTCACTCAGAATAGCTGTCCACCCAGGGACAACAGTGCCCTATCGCCCTTGCATCAAGTTGTGGCCTTGTGACAAATTCTCATCAAGGCAACATGAGCAAAAAGTGATGCCACTCCCAACTCTGGGCTTCAAAAAAAAAAAAAAAAAGGGTGAGCCTTCTCCTACTCTTCTGCTGGCTGGCTGCAGAAGGTTCTGAGGCCCTATGGGATGGGAGAAAGTCATCCACTGGACCAGAAATGCCCACATTGGACTTCTACATAACTGATAAATAAATGCCTATTATATAACACCCACCAAAATTAGGGGGTTTATTAATTGCTGTAGGTAACATTGTGAAAGAGAAAAAAAATGCGAAATGCTCTTCTGATAGATCCATGGTTTTCAATAGAACTAAACTTTTTGATACTGTTTTATGTTTCAATTATAAAAATAATCTACCGAAGCTAATTTATACAAGAGAAAAACAAAGTCAGCCTTAAAGGCCCTGCCAAGAGACTTGTGGAATGCAACAGAATTCATTGTGAAAATGGCAAACTTTAGGAATTGATAAAGCACACATGCTTAACGATCACGGATGGTTCATGGTTAACGCTGGTTCAGAACACACCTGATTAATGTAGAGAGTACATGCTGAGAGTTATGCTTGGTTATCAAATCCCCCCCCTTCAAAAAAAGAGAATTAAAATTAATAGAGCATGCAAGATCATGAGATGAAGTAATTAAGATACTAACTAGCACTAAAAGCTTTTCCAAATGTAATATCCCAACACGAGCTTCTTCAAGAAAAAATAAATAAATAAATAAAACACCGTGATAACAATTGCTAAAATCTGTTGCAAAACTTAAATCTACAGAGTGAACAATGAGTGCCCATTTTTTTATCCATAGATTTCAATTCATGACTGGCAGATTCGTAATTTTCTCAAATGATCGATGTAGGTTATGATGAAATAATGAGGAGCCAGTCCTATTAGCACTTTTTCTTTGGAGTCTCCTGTGCTCACAATTAGGGAAACCTCAAGGCTTGAATGGCATTAGCCAAGAGGCACATTCCCAAAGACTCTAATAAGGAACAGACAATGTAAAGGTTACAAGGTGGGAGCAGAAATGTGATTTCTTCAGAAATGAAAGGCCGGTGTGGCTGGAGCATCACAAGCAAGGGTGAGAGCGGTTCCAGACTCGGGTAGAAAAATAGATGAGCTCACATCATAGTAGTGCTTCACAGACTTTTTAGTGTGTATAGGAATCACCTGGAACACATGTTGTTTATTTATTTTCTTTCAAAATTTTATTTAATTTCTAGTTAATATTTAGTGTAGTATTAGTTTTAGAGGTAGAATTTAGTGATTTATCACTTAAATACAACACCCAGTGCTCAATACAACCAGCGCCCTCCTTAATGCCCATCACCCAGTTACCCCGTCCCCCACCCACTTCCCCTCCAGCAACCCTCAGTTCATCACCTATAGTTAAGAGTGTCTTAGGGTGTGCCTCCCTCTCTGGTTTTATCTTCTTTTATTTTTCCTTCCCCTTCCCCTATGTTCATCTGTTTTGTTTCTTAAATTCCACATGTAAGTGAAATCACGGTATTTATCTTTCTCAGACTTACATCACTCAGCATAATACCCTCTAGTTCCATTCACATCATCGCAAATGGCAGGACTTCATTCTTTTTGATAGCTGAGTAGCATCCCGGTGTGTGTGCATGTGTGTGTGTGTGTGCACCTGTGTGTATACCACTTCTTCTTTATCCATTCATCACTATTTTGTGACACTATTTTTGTATCCTTTGGGGTAAATACCTAGTCGTGCAATTGCTGGGTCATATAGGGTAGCTCTATTTTTAACTTTTTTAGGAACCTTCATACCATTTTCCAGAGTGGCTGCACCAGGGTGCATTCCCACCAACAGTGCAGGAGGGTTCACCTTTCTCTTCATCCTCATCAACATCTTTTGTTTCCTGAGTTGTTAGTTTTAGCCATTCTGACCGGTGTGAGGTGGTATCTCATTGTGGTTTTGATTTGTATTTCCCTGATGACGAGTGATGTTGAGCATTTTCTCATGTGTCTGTTAGCCACGTTTATGTCTTCTTTGGAGAAATGTCTGTTCATGTCTTCTGCCCATTTCTTGACCGGATTTTTTATTTTGGGGGCATTGAGTTTGATAAGTTTTTTTATAGATTTTGGATACCAACCATTTATCTATGTCATTTCCAAATACCTTCTCCCATTCTGTTGGCTGTCTTTTAGTTTTGTTGTTTCCTTTGCTGCACAGAAGCCTTTTATCCTGATAAGGTCCCAATAGTTCATTTTTGTTTTTGATTCCCTTGCCTACGAAGATGTGTCTAGTGAGAGACTGCTGCAGCCACGTTCAATGGCAGCCACGTTCTCCTCTAGGATTTCAATGGATTCCTGTCTTACACTTAGGTCTTTCATCCACTTGGAACTTATCTTTTTGTGGGTGGTGTAAGCAAGTAGTCCAGTTTCATCCTTCTGCGTGTGGTTGTCCAGTTTTCCCAACACCATTTATTGAAGACGCTGTCTTTTTTTTTTTCCATGGGATATTCTTTCTGGCTTTGTCAAAGATAGTTGACCATATAGTTATATGGGCATTACTGGGTTCTCTATTCTGTTCCACTGAACTATGTGTCATTTATGCCAGTACCATACCGTCTTGATGGTCACAGGCTTTGTAATACAGCCTGAAATCTGGGACTGTGATGCCTCCAGCTTTGGTTTTCTTTTTCAACATTACTTTGGCTATTCTGGGTCTTTTCTGGTTCCATACAAATTTTAGGATTATTTGTTCTAGCTCTGTGAAAAATGCTGATGTTATCTTGATAGGGATTGTATTAAATGTCTAGATTGTTTTGGGCCATAGGGACATTTTAACAAAATTTGTTTTTCCAACCCATGAGCATGGAATGTTTTTCCATTTCTTTGTGTCTTCCTCAAATTAATAAGTATTCTATAGTTTTCAGAGAACAGATCTTTTACCGCTTTGGTTAGGTTTACTCCTAGGTATCTTATGGTTTTTGGTGCAGCCACAAATGGGACTGATTCCTTGACTTCTCTTTCTGCTGCTTCATTATTGGTGTATAGAAATGCAACAGACTTCAGTGTGCTGATTTTATATCCTGCTACATTGCTGAATTCCTGTATCAATTCCAGCCATTTTTGGGTGGAGTCTTTGGGTTTTCTACATAGAGTTTCATGTCATCTACAAAAAGTAAAAATTTGACTTCTTCCTTGCTGATCTGTATGCTTTTTATTTCTTTATGCTGTCTGATTGCTGAGGTCAGGCCTTCCAGTACTCTGTTGAACAGCAGTGGTGAGAGTGGACATCCCTGTAGTTTTCCTGACTAGAGAAAAAGCTCTCAGGTTTTCCCCCTTTGAGAATATTACCTGTGGGTCTTTTGTGTATGGCCTTTATTATGTTGAAGTATGTTCCCTCTGTCCCTACTTCATTGAGGGTTTTTATCAAGAAAGGATGCTGTATTTTGTCAAATGTTTTTTCTGCATCTATTGAGAGGATCATATGGTTCTTATCCTTTCTTTTATTAATGTGGTGTATCACATTGATTGATTCGTGGATGTTGAATCACCTCTGCAGCCCAGGAATAAATCCCACTTGGTTGTGGTAAGTAATCCTTTCATTGTACTGTTGGATTCTATTAGCTAGTATCTTGTTGTGAATTTTTACATCCATGTCCTTGAGGCGCATATTGGCCTGTAATTCTCATTTTTTAGTGGATTTTTTTTCCGTTTTTGGAATCAAGGTAATGCTGGCCTCATAGAATGAATTTAGAAGTTCTCCTTCCATTTCTACTTTTATTTGAACGGTTTCAGAAGAAGAGGCATTAATTCTTCTTTAAAGGTCTGATGGAATTCTCCTGGGGAGCCATCTAGCTCTGGAATCCTGTTTGTTGGGAGGTTTTTGATCACCGATTCAATTTCTTTGCTGGTTACAGTCAGTTCAGATTTTCTGTTTCTTCCTGATTCTGTTTTGGTAGTTTATGTGTTTCTAGGAATTTATCCATTTCTTCCAGATTGATTTGTTGGCGTATAATTGCTCATAATTTTCTCTTATAATTGTACTTCTGCTGTGTTGGTTGTGATCTCTCCTCTTTTCATTCCTGATTTTATTTCTGTGGGTCCTCTCTCTCTCTCTCGCTCTCTGTCTCTCTCTATCTATTTTTGACAAATCTAGCTAGGGGTTTATCAATTTTGTTAATTCTTTCAAAGTACCAGCTCCTAGTTTCATGGAGGGAGTGCATTTTAAACCACAGATTCCTAAGCCCCAGGTGATGCCATTTAGGAGTCCACACTCTGATATTAAGGATGTGGAGCTTTGGAGTTTAAAGGAAGAGGTTTGGATTTTAATGTAGGTGAGATGAGGGACCACTTTAACTTGTTGGAAGACATGAGTTATTTCCCATTTTTATAAGATCCTTATTCACAGATTAGCATTATGATAATCCTCCTAAGGCTGTTGTAGAGATTTAAGTGACATAATACATGTGCCTACAATCCTAACATGTAAATATGCCTTTCAGATCTTTTTTACTGCTTTCTTGCTTTACCATTTTGCCCCCACAATTGTAAATGAACTTGGGAACTCTCTTATGGAACTTCAGATAACTTTTCTAAACACCAATATTTTGGTCACTCAATTTCTGTCACTGCTGTGGTTAACTACTGCAAGCTTCACGGCTTAAACAATATGACTTTATTGTCTTGTAGCGCTGGAAGTCAGAAGTCTGATGTAGTTCTCAATGGGCTAAAATCAAGGCGTGGACAGGGCCCTGCTCCTTTCTAGAGGCTCCAGGGGAGCATCAGTTTCCTTGCCTTTTCCAGCCTTGAAAGGCCACTGACATTCCTTGGCTGTGCCCCCCTTTTCATGTTATCAAAGCTATCAATGGCTGGCCGAGTCCTCCTTCCTCCCTATCACTCTGACCTCTGCTTCTGCCTCCCTCTTCCACATTGAAGGAACCCTGCTAGTACACTGGACCTACTGGGATAATCCAGGATAATCTTTCTCAGAGAGTCGTCTAATTAGCAGCCTTGATTGCCCGTTCCCATGGAAGGCCGAGTACTCATAAGTTGCAGGGAATAGGGCCTGGACATCTCTGGGGGGCCGTTACTCCGCCTAACACCCCAGGGTGAGGAACATTTCGGCGCGTGTTGCCGCTGCCTCCCGTTGAGAGCCTCCCTTTCTTCCCCAGGTGCTCAGGGCCCTTTTAGCCTCAGGATGAAAGTAGCATCACCGACAGAAAGTTCTCTGAAATTGAAATAGCCCGCGTGTGTGCTGCTGCTGGATTCACAGGTGGGAGGTTTCTCTGCTCCCCTCTGCCTTGTCTGCCCCCACTTGAGCAGGACCTGTGGTGCTTTTAGGCAGCGGTTCTTTTCCGTGATGTGGCCTTTAAGCGTTTGGGACAAAGGCAAAACAAAACAAAACAAATTTTCTTATTTCTGTTTCTCCTTTGGGAAAAAAATTAAACAACCTGAGCCCCAAGCATTTACCCAGGCATGGCAAAGCTTACTCAAAGCACCAAGTCCACCTCCCTGCCGGTCCCAGCCTCTCTGTGGGGCTGACTGCAGCTCGGGCTGACAGCAGAGAGGCCTCCCGCCTTCCCTCGTGAAGCAGAGAGCCGCATCCTGAATCCTGAGCCTGTGGGAGTCAGTGATCACACCCTTGATGTTACCTTTCATTTCAACAGCTCTCTTGGCTCCGCTTGCTCTGAGCAGTTTTAATTTCCTGCCAGCACAGTGGCACAATTTGCTGGCATTTTCTTGGGGATGCTTTTCATCAAGAGCCTAATGAGTGCCTGGGTTCTGGCTGATGATAAGCATGAGGCTGCCAGGGAAATGCCAAGAGGCCCCTCGGCTCTGGAAGGCATCTCCGCCTGATTTCCCACCTCCTGCTAACTGTGGGCTGAGGCCCACATGTATGGGAAATTCTCTGCTGCTGTCACCGTTCTGACACACTACCCAAGTGGATGCAAGGAAACCTGGAAACCGCCGGGGCCCAGCTCCCTGACACTTGGCCATAAGGAGTTAAGCGGGGAAATGCCTCGGTGGAACTCACGGACCGACTTGCTAGGGCGCTCCTGATAATGGATGCACCCAGACAGCCCAGGCGTGCTAATGGAACACGTCCAGAGATAATCAAACTTCCGCTAATTGAATAAAATGTTTTTCCCATATCTAAGAATTTACTATCTACATCCAAGTATTTTACCCAAAACAGGAGGTTGCTATGTTATTAGCCTAATGCAGTTATAATATGCTTCGCACCGTCAGAGGATTACCGATTGGAGCCCATGAGGGTTCTTGCCAGCTTGGAGTGTCTTTCGTTTCCTGCATCCCGCTCTTCCAATCTGTCTGTATTAACTCAAATTCCATGTTTTCCCTTTAATTTGTCTTCTTTTTCTGTTCCTTTCCTTATACGTGGAGTGATTCCTCCCAATCCCAAACTTCTTTGTTTTCGACTTTCTGCGTGTATTTACTTTATAACCTAGGTTGTTGTTTAAGGCTATAAGCCCTTCCGGAGGCCTATCACACAGACAGTTTAGTATGTATGTCATGGCCATGTGCACAGCAGAGGGTTCACAATTATTCAAGAAGGAAAAGGACACATTTTACTATATCCCTATAAGGTCTCTCCAACCCTATCATTTTGTCTTAGAAACACTGAGTGCTGTTTATTGCTATGAAAAACTATTTTAGTAACATAGAAGAAACATTGTTATGAAAATCATTTTAAGTACTAGGTCTGAAGATTAATGGTCAGTGATGCTAGTAAGTATAAGACCTTCTCTCTGACGTTGTGACTCCAAGGCCCCCTGGGCCTAAGATAGAGAACGTGGGAATTAGTTCTTGATTACATAAGCCAAGGAATTCCTATTGACCTCACATGTTCAAAATGCCCAGGTGATCAAAGGAGCAGTCTCAGCCTTTCTTTGTACATGCCTGAAGGAGGAAACTTTCACAGCAATGGTCTAGATGAGATTTTGGTCAATATTTTGTTATCTCCCCTTCCATAACGTCAAAAGCTCATTTTCCAAAAGCATTGAAAAGTAGGATCAAGGATGGCTCCTGATGTTTGTTCTTCCTCCTGGTCCACACACTATCAGAGGCAAGAAAAATTCAAGACTTGCTTCATCTTCTCATCTCTTAAATCTGAAAGATGCTTTCATAAGAAAGGGTACACACATCCTTTCTCCCCAATATTGTTGTCCATTAATCACCAAATCACCAGGCCCAAACAAGAATGCCACCAGTCCTTCACCTTGAGATAAGAATCCACATCATGAATGCTTCTGCCACAAGAACTCTATGCAAACCAACTCATTTAGCATTCTTCTTTCCTTCTCTTCTCTCCTTCTCATTTGGCGTTTCTTTTCCCTTCTCTTTTCTTCTACAAATATTTATTGAGCACCCACTAGAGATCAGCTCAAGTAATATCGTCCCAGGGAAGCCTCCATGACTTCTTGATTTTTAACAAGTGTCTCTGGGATGCCTGGGGCGGCTCAGCAGTTGAGTGTCTGCCTTCAGCTCAGGGCCTGATCCTGGAGTCCTGGGATCAAGTCCCACATCAGGCTCCCTTCATGGAGCCTGCTTCTCCCTCTGCCTATGTCTCTGCCTCTCTCTGTGTGTCTCTCATGAATAAATAAATAAAATCTTTAAAAAATAGTGTCCTTAAAAAAAATAGTGTCCTTAAGCTTTTTACTCAGTGTTGTATTTCCTTTCTATTTTAGTCACAGGACTTATTTTCTGAGTTTCTATTTGTTTTCTTGCCCATGACCTGTCTCTTCTGTTAGAAATACAAACTTCCAAAGAACAGGGTAAATATTGTCTATCTCACTGTTTTACCTCAGTTCCTAGCACAGGGTCTGTCATATATTAGGTTTGCAGTATTTTTTTTTTTTGAATGACTGAATGAATAGAACCAGGTATGAGAGATATAATATTGAGATATAAATGCCCTTAATCTTATAATGAATAATTTCTAGAATAAAAGAAAAAAATTATGAATGTTCAAATCTTATTTAGCCAAGTTCTTAGGAAGGAAAAGGTAGATGATGCTATGAATGTGCATAACAGTGCTATTTTGCAGTAGGCTCGAGGGGTCATGGAAGAGTCCCTTAAGGGACTGTCTTTTAAGCTGAACTTGAAAGATGGATATGAGTTGATTAAGCAAAAAGGGAGAATAGCATTAGAAGCAGAAGGGAATATTTCATGGTTCTAATGCATAGAAAGGGGAGCTTTTTTAAAAAAAGTACTTTAAAATCATCTGCCTACTAAAATTTAAGTATTAGAATTGTGCAGTTAATAAGAAATCCACAATATTTAAAGAAATATCTATGGAGACACCAGAGTAGTGGTGAGTGGTATTCTTGAGAACGTCTACTATATTATGATGAACTAGATGCCATTTAATGAGCGAGACATGGAACTGACGAAGATATCTGCTCGTTCTCTAATTTACTCCAACAAACGTATATGAGCACCTATTAGGAATCAGTCATTGAATTAGCCTTTTGGAAGAGAAAAATTAATAGCTCAAATGTTTGCTCTCAAAAAGTTTATAATCTGGTAAGAGGAGGGGTGCTTCAATGTGAAATGCTAAATACAGAGACAGAGATGCACGGACGGTGTAATAAAACATAAGGAAAGGACATGCATGCTAGCCTGGAACGTCAGCAAAGGTTTTCAGGAAGAGAGGATCTGTAAATGCAGTTTTGAAAGCTCAGTAGAAATCAGAAATTGAAAGAGTGGAGTGGGATAGGGCGAATGGGGCGTGTAGAGATAGAGAGGATTGTATGAGAAAAGGCTTAGGAAACATGGAATAACATGGTATACCCGGGGAAGAACGAGTATCTTTGTATTACTGTCATGTGGATAAGACAATGTCTCAGGATAATTGTGCCCATATGATAAGTTAATGCATACGAAGTATTTAGAATATGCCTGGCACAGAGTGAACCCCTGGTGAATGTTAATGATGCAGTGGATGTGATGATGATTGTGGCGTGTGGGGTCGCTTGTGTGACAGGAGTGACTGGACATGAGGTTTGAGAGGTAGGAAGGCACAGGGTATGATGCTATGACAATACTCTGCAACTTTTTCTATAGTTAGTAGTGTGTCAGTGAAAGATTTTAAGCTGGGAAATGCTATGGCCCTGTTTACACTTCTTCAAGACTACAGTGAGGAAATGGAATCAGAGAAGCTGAAGACAATAAAAAAAAAAGTAGTTATGAAGCTTTTAAAATGGATCAGGAGAAAGATGATAAGGTTATGAACTAAAACAGTGACAGTAAGAATAAAGAAGAAAGGATGGATTAAAATGTACCTGTGAAGTAAAATGATGAGACTTTTTGATTGAATGGATGTGGGGAAAGAGAGATTGAGGGAGAAAAAGTCACCAAGCATCAATCCAGATTTCTGAATCAGCGACTAAGTGGATGGTAACGCCATTAAATGACAGAATGAGTAAGAGATATGGCAGGAGAAACTGACTGATGAGGACAAAAAAGATATTAAGTTCAATTCTGGGCTTGTTGAGTTTTACATACTCCTCAGATATCCAAGTACAAAGATCCAGTGAGTCAGTTGGTATGGTGGTTTGAAAACATGGCCACAAATTCTGACACTTGTCCACGACTGAAGGGGAAGCCCTACTATAGTAAAGATACTTGCAAATTTGTGCTAAATTTTATTGTTTTACATGTTTGCATGCAACTATACAAATAAAATAATGGTTTTTAAATTACTTTTTAAAATATTCTGATCAGTGATTTTTAAAACCTCCTTAATTTTGCTTCAGTTCTGAGGTTTTAAAATAAATGATGTTACGTGATTCATAAATAAGAAAAATAAATAAAACACACAATGCATTTTTTTTGTTTGTTTGTTTGGTTGGTTTTAAGGATTTATTTATTTGAAAGATAGAGTGAGAGAGAAACAGGCTAGGGGAAGGGGCTGAGGGAGAGAATATCTAAGCAGATGACTGAGCGGGGCCTGACATAGGGCTTGATGTCACGACCCATGAGACCAGGACCTGAGCCAAAACTGAGAGTCAGATGCTTAACAGACTGAGCCCCCGAGGTGCCGCATAACAACGCAGGGTTTTACTTATTCCAGTTTTGTCTGGTGGTGTTTGGCAGGGATATAAACTCTTCATTAGAGAGTCAATATGTCATATTTCCTACTGGACTCTAATACATGTTTTAAATTAGGAAAGACTGCGATTTGGGACTTATGTGAAGCTTGACTGAACCTTTGCTATGCACCTAATAATAGCAGATACCATTATTTTTACTGAGCTCTGTTATGTTCCAGACATTTAGATCTTAGCCTGAACCTTTAGAATTCTGTAAAGTGTTTATTAATTTATTCTTTTAAATCTGAAGATGAAGTCTTAGAGGGGTTAAATGACTTGTCTGAAGTCATTAAATAGTAAGGATGGAACTTGGACTTGGATTTGATTCTCAAGTGAGTGATAAGAGCCTGAACAGAAATAAGAAATAAGGCAGAAATCTGTTTGGTACCAGCTCTTCACTTAAGAGCTGTGTGGTTTGGGCAATTGTGAATTGACAGATTGAAGTCTCAAACTTTTATTAATCTGTAATAGGAAGGTAATAGCAATTTAAAGCATTAACTTGATAATTTAATTATAAATACATGTATATGCATGTGTAATAGGCATGTAATGAATGTAAATTCTTCTACTATCCATTTTAATGTATGTGGCTTTTGTTTTTTTTATTTTCAAATTTTTACTTAAATTAACATTAAATTAATTAACATACAGTGCAATATTGCTTTCAGTAGTAGAATTAAGTGTGTTTGTGGCTTTTTTACATAGTTATGTTTCAGAAATATCTTACTGTGTGTAAATTGTGCTACCCCCCACACACAAAAATAAGAGTTCTGAACATTCTAATGAGAGTTGGTATTACTCTGTTTTATTTTTAAAAGAGGGTAACTAAACATGTAGAAAGTAACCAGTACACACAAAATTGCACATAGATTTTGAAATACCATCTAAATCTTGTGTTTATTTCTTCTCCTTCACCCCTAATTCACTGTAGCATATTAAATTAAGCTTCACTAAACTGAGTAACTAAACCCAAATTGGTAAGAATTTAATATAGAAGAAGTTTGGGAATTTACAATCCATTGATGGAGATTTATCAAAAAAATTAACAAATCCATCTCTTCTTCCTTCAACTCTTCCCCCACTCTTATCTTTTAGTTATTTTTTACTGGCTGAAGACTGTAGAAACTCACAACTGTAAGACTTTATTACTTTTAGAGAATACACTATAGTACGTTTACTATAAATAATTCACACCATACTACACTTGTCAAAAGGAATGAACAAAGTATATATCATGGTACAGGAGTCTTGATTTTTATTGTTTTTGCTCACTTACTCACTAATTCTCCAACTGCAGCTCCCTGTCACTGTGAATTACAGTCGTTCTGATGTATCCAAATATTGTATTCTGCGTAATTAGATATTGGGAGAGGAGCCTCTGTAAATTACTTTAACTGGTGTCAGTACTGAAGCAAAATAAGAAGTTTTTAGCTTTGTTTCTGGTTTGGGTTATTTTCTGACCCTAAACAGCCTGACATAAAGAAGTGCTTTTCTTTGTCAAAAGCAGCCTTTTCAGATCTAACTGCCAGACACACTATTGAGCTATGTGTTCAATTCTAATTGGCTGAGATCTTTTCAATTCGGCAGTTTCATCTTTAATGCAATGGATGTAAGATTATGTGTAGGTCTTTTCAATGAGTTTTCCATACTGGTGATTAGGGCAGAGGATTTAAACATAAGCAGGCTGCTGGCGATTTCTTCTGGCCAATTTAAATTGATTCATACAAGTCCTTTGTACCCTAGGGAAAGGGCATAACAGATCCAAGTGAGTGAGACAGCTATGGCTACTCTCAGATGGAAGAGGAGCAAACAACGGGGAGGGGTGCCGGTAGCCGACTAGAGGAGGGGAAACATTCTAAATATTGTAAAATCAGAGGTTTGAGTAGCCTCGCAGAAAAATATTGAAACTTAATCAGTAGGCTTCTGTGTGGAATCAAGGTCACCAGGAAAATCATTTCCAAGATTGATTTTGATATCTTTAGGTTTAAAGGGCTATATAAATGGAAACTGTTCTTCATATCTGATCCCGCAGGGAGACATGGTGAGCAAACTCTTTACTGAGTTTCTAAAAGGAAGTTGAGGGGGATCCCTGGGTGGCTCAGCGGTTTGGCACCTGTCTTTGGCCCAGGGCATGATCCTGGGGTCCTGGGATCGAGTCCCGCATCGGGCTCCTGGCATGGATCCTGCTTCTCCCTCCTCCTGTGTCTCTGCCTCTCTCTTTCTCTCTCTATGTCTATCATAAATAAATAAATAAATAAATAAATAAATAAATAAATAAATAAATAAATAAAAAGTTGATAACTCTTACAAAACTCTAAAGCACCCCTGAACTGAATGTGCTATATCAGAACAGCAGAAGGTAAGCTAAAAAAAAAATTGTGTCAGTTGAAGAATTTGTCCTAGAAGCATTGAGGCAAGTAGTATTTGAGAAAAACTTCCAGATTTCTATTAAGAGAGTAGACTAAATAGTATGGTATAGTGATGATATTTTAATGAGGCCATGTCAATCTCCCCTGAACATATGAAAACAATACAACATTTTTCTAGCAAGAGAAAATAGCAACAATTTCATTTTGTGGGTTTTGACTTGTTCTGTTCTAGAACATATGCAAAAGATCCATCTGTCTCTTGAGTACTAACATTCAATTTGTTAAAATTCATAGTAATAGCGAAATACAACACTGATGCCTAGCACATTAGTCGAACACATAAGGGTGACAAGTATAGCATATGTTGCAGAGACCAGTGGGTAAATCCTCTAAGCTAAAAGATTTTTGTTGTTGTCATTTGCAAGGAAATCTTGGGAACTTACACAATGATTCATTGTTTCTTAAAGTGTGGAATTCCACAAAAAAATAAAACTAAAACCAGTTTTCAACTATCACTCTCAGTCAACTAAAAACAAACAAAGCCAACCCCTGTGAAGAGTTAGCTATAGCAGCTATATCTGAGCTGTCTTCCGGAAGACTAATGCTTTGTAAAGAGCTTTCCCTGAAACTCAAGTTTCTTGAGAGACACTGTCTGAGAATCACTTGAGTAAATGCAATGTGTTGAGTAAGTAGAACTTAGTAAGCCCTCCCGAGGCTTCAGAATATGTAAGATTTTTCAACTGATACTCAAATACAGAACTACCTGGAATTTATTTATTTATTTAAATATTTTATTTATTTATTTGAGAAAGAGAGAGAGAGAGAGAGAATGCACGTGCACATGCACGAGCAGGAGGGAGGGGCAGAGGGAGCTGGAGAAGCAGACTCCTCACTGAGCAGAGTCTGACTTGGGGCTCAATCCCAGGACCCTGGGATCATGATCTGAGCCCAAAGGCAGACCCTTAACTGACTGAGCCACCCACCCACCCTGGAATTTATTTTATACAAATTAGAAGCTCCTTGTACCACAGAAATGCATCCAAATATTCATCAGAAGTCATGTATGTGAATGCTAATAGCAAAAGTATTCTTAATAGCCCCCAAATAAAAATTATCAAAAATGCTCCTAAACAGAAGAATGAATAGTGATATAGTAACAAAACTTTATACTCTATAACAAGAATGAACAACATATAATGACCTGAAATAACATGAGTGAATCTCTCAAATTTTTGGTCAAAGACGCCAGACTCAAAAATGTATATGCCATTACATTCCACTTGTCTAAAGGGCAGAGAAAGGCAAAGCTAATCTATGCTCCATAGAGGCAGCGGGGACCCTCTCTGTGGAATGACTGGAAGAGAATGCAAATAGGGCTTTTGTGTTGGCCATCTTCAGTTGCTTCATCTGGATTCTGGATGTTGGATGTGAGTTCAGTTTGTGAAAATTCAACGAGCTATAAGGTGCAGACATATGTATGCGCGCATGTGTGTTTACCCAATGCTGAGATAAAAAACATAAAACATAACAGGGTCACATCTAACTCATCCCTTACTTTACCATGTCTGCTCACTTGTCTCTATTAAAGTAACTCCTATAATCATTTTTTCACTGGCAGTCTTCGGATCTATATTTTTCTTTCTCTCTATGTACTTACAACTCCCCATTCCTAGCTATCAGATTCCATCTCTCTTTTAATTGATAGAATTTCGTGTCCTACTTTAGGGTGAAAACCTTTTAGATCAAATTGGTAGCCTGAGAAATCTTCCAGGTTAGTAGCTGTGCTTTTTTAGTACGGACTTCTAAGATTCGAGCGTTTAAACCCAACACTTCTTTATGTACTTTCAACATCCTAATAAGACAGCAAAAAATAGGCCGTATTTTATATTTAACAGTATTTCATTGTAACCCTCTGATTTCAATGACAATGTATACTGTTCCATTTCACCTGAACATTTAAACTCCATAGCAGCTTACGCGTATATCTCGAGCTTGCTCATGAGGTCCAATATATCTTAAAACAATGATGAAGATGCCATTTCATCTTTGTTTCTAGTTTCCTTTCCCTTAAAATGTACAGCTCATTATTGATCAACTCTATTTCTGAACTACTACTATTACTATTACCACTGTTATCAGTACTGAACTACCAATTATTAGTGCTTGCTATGTGCCAGCCAGTGTAGTAATCAATTTGCACGTATTATCTCATTTAATCTTTACAACCTTGTGAAGTCGGCATTGTTATTATTCTCATTTTTTTTTTTTTTTTTTTAGATGAAGAAACATCTACTTCCTTACTCCTTGAATCTGGACTGGCCTTTGGACTTTCTTTGACCAATAAAATGTGGCAACAGGGACATTAAGTGACTTAGAAGTCAAAGCCTTAAAAGGCTTTGCAAATTCTGTTCTCTCTCGCAACACTATACCAAGACTGCCACTTGAAAAGTCAATCTCACCTGCTGAAAGACACTGGTTGAAGGGAGAAGAGGGACACCCCAGGCAACAACCAGCACCAACTGTTAGACATCTAAGGCCATTTTGGGTGTTCCAGCCCAGCCACCCCCTCTTGCTAAATGTAGCTCATGAGCAGGTCCAGGCAAAACAGGCAAAGAAACCACCCAGTCAACTCAAAGAACCATTAGAAACAATAAATCATTGTTATTTAAAAAAAGAAAAAGGAAAGAAACTGAAATTCAGCAAGGATAGACGACTTGTCTAAGATCAAAGAATACAGCTTGATTTAAACCCAGGTGTTCTCACATCAAAGCTCAAAGTTTCATCACTTCGAGCTCAAGTTAAGTTTATAGGTACGCACTAATCATTGGTCTCTTTTTCCTAGTCCAGGCATTGTCAGTAAGGTTAGATGTAACAAATATTCCCTTTCTTTGTAATTATTTCACTAAAACGATTTGAATCCATGTAAAAATTCCCCTATATAAGAGACAAAGTCTAGCTCTATGCCTACTCTAGGAAAGTAACTATTATTACATATCATAATTTTATTTCTCCAATATCTAGGACTGTTATAGCTCATTTGCTTTTAAAATGCCGATACCAAGAATGCCTTCAGCTCATCTGTAGCCCCAGAGTTGCCTTCCCTAGTGAAGGTCTATTGGACTCTTTGATCAAGTTCCCAAAGACTCAAATATAATCTATAGAGGAAATGGGAGTGTACAAGTAATACAAGCAAAGGAATTATTAATGCATCGACATAATCTATGCACAAAGTTCAATGGTATCACTATAGAGATGCAATGATGAAGACTATACCTTTTTCATAAGCCCACATCAAACATGTCTGCTCATCTTTTTCACCACTAGACCTGCTAGGATCACAAGCTACCAGATTCATATCAGCTCCATTATCCAGTAAGAATTGAACCAGGCGAATGTGACCATGGTAGCAAGCAGAGTGCAATCCTATAATAGAATGAAAAAGTATGAAAGAAGAAAAGAGGAAAACTGAACCCCAATTTTCAAAAGACAGTAATCACCACATCACAGCATTGTTGCCAGAGATATAAAGCAAAGATGGATTTCTCTGGTAAAGAATTAATTCTATTATTGAGCAAGCACACCCTACTTCAAGAAAAAGAAGTATCCTATTTACTTGATCTTCTAGATAGATTGCCTTATGTTTAGTACAATTTCTGGTATTTCTACATCCACTGAAATTATCAAGAACAAATATTAGCATCTTTATACAAGAACAAAGGCCCCAAATAAATGTTTTTCTTGAGCAGCAAACCAAGGGCAAGGCAGTGTGGTCAGTTGTTTCTGGTATGGGCCACAATAGATGTGTCAACTATAGATAATTATGCATGATAATGAAACCTACCAAAAGTCAGTCCATTTTTTTTTATTATCACTATGCACCGTGAATTCTAAATGATGTCATCGATAAAACATCCTTCCTTATCAGGGTTGACCCTTCCTCATCAGATTGACCACTTCCTCTTTCCTCTTCCCTGTTAATCACATCACTGTTCTTGAGCATTGATATGCATCAAAAACTGGTGATGTTTCACCGAAGTCTTACCTGTGTGCCCATCCCTTCCTTGGTGGTTGATGCTTATGACGTTTTGATCAAGAAGGAATTTAACCAGGTCAATGCTCTTACCATAGGTACAGGCACTGCAAAAATACAACATAAGGAGAAGACTTCTGTTACGAGCTAAATTGTATGCCCCACAAATTAATATGTTGAAGCCCTTTTATAACTTCACAATTTGACTATATTTAAAGGGATACAATTTAAGGAGGTATTTAAGTCAAAATGGAATCATTAGGGTGGGCCCTAATCCGATATGACTGTTGTCCTTATAAAAACAGAAGTTTAGTACACAGATGACATGGATGGAATGACAATCATGTAAAGACACAAGGAAAATGTGGCTATCTACAAGCCCAGGAGAGAGGCTTCAGAAGAAACCAAATCTGCTGACCTCAAAATCTTGGACTTCCAGCCTCTGGAACTGTGAGAAAATAAATTTCTGGCATTAGAGCAACCCAGTCTGTTGTATTTTGTTATGTCAACCCTAAAAAATGAATATACCTCTGATTCACCCAGTCTATTCCAGATGTTAGTGTGTATACAAGAGTGCTAAAGAGGCAAAGAAGGGAGAAGGAGGAAATGAGAGAGGAGAAGGAAGTGATAAAAAAAAAAAAAAACACAAGCACATATAGCAATAAAATCCTGAGATTCCCAAATCTAGGCTTTCAAGATAAGAAGTCATATAAAATTTCTCATACATTATTATTAAATATGTCCTATGATATTCTTTTTCATAAAAGAAGGAAAAATATTGTAAGAGTTTCATGCAGTTTTAGCTATAGGACCTAGGTATTCTCCAAGACAACTGAATGGGGAACCCAGAAGGGTCCGGAGAGACTTATGTGACAAGCTGGACTTTGGCATCTGGGAGTGGCAGGGGGCGGTCTCGTGAGACTGAGGGAAGCCTGTGGGATCTAACACTAACTCCAGGTAGATGGTATCGGAACAGAATTGAATTGTAGGACATATGCTTGGTGTCTGCGGAAATCTGGAGAATTGTTTGGTGCGGGAAAAACACACATGACTGGTGTCATCTATTTCAGAAGTGAAATATTGAATGTTGTAAAGCCACACAGAAAAACAGTGTGTTTTTCTTTCCAAACTTGGTTCTAGGAGAGGCAGTTTACTAGGCCTTAGTATTTCGACCTCCTGGGATGACCTTGCCCAATACTTTTTCTTTCATGAAATGTCATTATTTTCCTTAAAGAAATACATTATTCACCCACCTGAACTGCTGGTCCATCTATGACATCTTATAAACCAGAGACTGAGTTTGTTGACATCTCTACCCTTTCCTCGTCAGTTCAGTCTTACACGACACTTAGCCTATTGTGTTATGGTAATAGATACACCTCTGATTACCTTGAGACCTTACAACAGAGCTCCTTTAAGGAGGGAAGGACTGGAGTCATCTTAATCTTCCTACCAGTGCCAACACAAGGCAGATCCTTAATAAGTCATTCTTGAATAATTGAGTGAATAGAAAGCCACCACTCAGTGCAATAGATCATATCACCATTAATTATTTGCTTTGGAAGTAGGACCCATAAAACCACACTCATAATGTTCCATTATCTGAACTGCCTCATTGATTCTTTTTGAAGTAACCATTTACGGGAATTGATGAGTTCTGAATATGAACATACACAGGTGTACATATGTGTGTACATGTGTATATACATGTGAAAACAATAACCGAAATGTACTGAGAGCTTCCTATTGAGTGCAAGGCATTGTGATTTTTACACAGAAAAATTTCAGAACCAGAGTGAATTCCTCATGTAAAAGGAGGGTTTCTTTTATAAATGCATGCTTGAGATGAATAGAATAAAATACTAATATAAAAAAAGAAAAAAAATATTAATATGTTATTCTGGGCGGGGTTGGGGGTGAATGGGTGACGGGCACTGAGGGGGACACTTGATGGGATGAGCACTGGGTGTTATTCTATATGTTGGCAAATTGAACACCAATAAAAAAATAAATTTACAAAAAAAATAATAATATGTTATTCCTAGTGGCCACAGGCTTACACAAAATAAAACAATCGGATACGTACTTTTAACTCACTTCACTAAACTTGTCACATAGGCTTTTTGGGAGGTGACAATCATCCTTTGATTATAGTTGGCTCCAATTTATGTACATAGAGTAGCGAAATGACTTGAAAACTAGCCTGAGGTATCAGCCTTAACAAGCATGACCTAATGGGGAACGAGGGCACCAGTAACCATACATATCGGTTCTGCCAATTATCCCTTCGGGGAGAAATTCCACTGATCCATTTTGACTGAAAGTATGATCTAAAGAGTTCTTACATCTGTTCTGTTACAGCATGTGTAGACCACAGACGAAATATTTTAGTACTGGAACGTAATGATATATAAAAAGCACAGAATTTGGAATCAGGTAGGCATTTAATCCATGTCCTAAGACTCTTCGCCAAGTATATAGGTTCTCTGAACCTCAATTTTCTCATCTGTAAAAGAGGAATAATAAATCCTACTTCATTCGTAAAATGGTTATAAGGATGATGGATGCAAATCATCTAGCATATATTCACTAATCCACAAATGGTAGCTTCCTTCAACTCCCTTTTGGCTGATCTCTTGGTTTGATAGGAAAAATCTGGGCATCCAAGCAATATCGGACAGATTGATGCCTTATCAGGAAGCTCAAGCTCAATACTAATTCAGTATGGAAAAAAAAAAAGTCTCCTCATTTCTATCAATCACCAGTGAAATACAAACACTATGTAAATTACACATTAGTCTCAGATACATTTTTTAGAGGTTGGGAAACCAGCCAAGAAACCTGTAGTGTGTAGGTAAATGATCTTATACTCGAGGCTGAGTAAGTGGAAAGTACTGTGCTTTTATTTCTATAACAAAAGAGCAACTCATCCTTAAATACGAGGGTTTCAAATTTTATAAAACATTTGCCTTTCTTTGGGATATTTTGGGGAGCCATGGCCCTGAATTTTTAGCCACCTTTCCCTCCTCTTCTAGAGCACACGGTAAAGGACTCTCATGCATTCCTAGAAAGGAGTTAATGCCTTCTTAGGTACCAGCACGGCCACCCTGACTAGGCTTTTGCAGGCTGACAGATGGGTGTCTCAGATAGGTAGATACATTTGCACATAAGGTTTAAGTGGTGAGGAAAAAAGTGTCACGTTTGATGCTGATGAATTCTGGTAATGAGATTCTTGTCGGAGGAGGATTATGGGCCCTGCCCCTTTTGGCAGCTTTCTGCAGAGTGAAGTGGAATAGAAGCAATATGCTTACAGATGTTGATATGCCTGTTGCCTTGGCAACATCAGCCCCTGTCTTTGTGGCCGCTGCCAGGAATGCAGCATCTGGCTCCGGCCCCATCTGTTGTACTGACTGCAGCATCTGCCTCTACCTTTTCTTCTGTGTGTCTAGCTTGGGCTCCTTGTCCTCTGCCCACCCTCTGCTCTTGCTCTCTGATCACAACATCTGCCGCTATCCGCGCTTGCTGTAGGTAGACAACTGCAGGTGCCGAAGGGTGTCGGCCACCCTTAGTGGCTGTCCAATGTAAACATTCTTTTACCTGTGAAAAGCCGTTTCACTGAAGATGTTTTCTTTAGTCATACTTTCTATTCCTGATATTTGGATGATTTCCTTGGCGACTTCAAATTTGCCATTGTAGCATGCCCTAGAGTTCAAGAAAACATTTGGATGATAGTAAGAAGGTGCATGGAGCATAGCTGGAGGACACATGGAACGCTACGTATTACTCACAGGTGCAAGGGGGTATCTCCGTAGATATTAACAACATGTGGCTGAACTTCACTATCGCTCTGGAGCAGGTACTTCACTATGTCATGGTGTCCAAAGCGGGAGCAGAAATGGAGGGGGACGTGGTCTTCATTGTCCTGAGCATTCACTGTCATCAAGAAAGGAAAAAGTATGTTATCTGGAATCCTCTGCGTCTCAGCCTTCTCATGGGTGGTGTCAGGAACTTTTCTAAGTGCCTGAGAGACTCCTGGAAATTGCCAATTAATGTTAATAATAAAGGAAATTAAGTGCAACCAATTTAAAAAGTTATAATTCTGTTCTATTGCCCATTACCACATTACACAGGCTTTCTTCTAGCTTCCATAAATTCTATGGAATGCATCTAATCAAATCTACCTTGCACAATGGAATAGTTCAGGGAACTAATAAGCATCCAAAAGATCCTCATGGTCTTATTTCCACAAGTATCTCCTTCCAAATTGATTTTTTCCCCCTTTTTGTAAGATGCTAAAGATTTTACCAAAATCCTGGCTAAAGCACCATTGCCAGAGATTTTGGTTCAATAGGTTAGGGTGGGGCCTAGCACTGCGTGTATTTACAACACTCTGTAAGAAGGTCTCGTGTACCCTTAACTGAGAATTATCATACTATCATACACACACAGTGTGGTGTAACGCAAAGACAGGCATTAGAGTGAGGCCGACCTCATTCATTATATTTCCTTAGACAGTTATTGAAATCCAGTTGTTCACTCAGTAGTGGGCATCTGTCCTCTCTTTGGCTCAGCCGACCTCATCACCCTTTGGACATTTGGAAAATTCCCTGACTAGAGGCCAAGACCATGTTTAATTATAGGAGCTAAAAATATGTTTTCCAAGCCTCCTTTGCAGGGAGGGCACAGGATTAGCAGAAAGTGGCCATATGTCCCGGTTTAGGCTCTATCCTAGCATAGTTTTTAATAGTGGCCCTTTCACTCTCAGCAGTGCCCTGGTTTGGACACTTATCTATGGGCTGCTCCAATCAACACATTATGTCAGACTCTGACATCAGAGCTGATGACACAAAAAAGCAGAACCTGATCTATCTTGGCAATGTAGCAATAGTAGAGTAGTTCCACCCAGTTTCTGGTGGTAGTGATTCCAGGTGGACTCAGTGCCCTACACTGTCAGTGCCAGAAGCACAAGTTACCTAGCAGTGGCAACGTGTCTTCAAATGACTACTCTTGGGCTGTGGTTGTGGACGCTGTTCCTCACTGTGACAGTTCCAAACATGGCCCTCTAACCCGTCCTGGGGAAGATTCTGTGCTCTGATATTCTTTAATATATCCCTTTTATGCTTAAATTAGCAAGTTACTTTCCAACGCTTGCAAATAAGAACTCTTGATTGATACCTACTCATTCCTCAACAAGTATAAAAGGATCACTGTGCGCCGAGAACCCTGCTGAGTGTTGGAGATACTGATTTATTATCAATAACGATGGATATAATAGTAGTGTTGTTGCAGGGATGCTGAAAAGATTAAAGAAGATCATTACCAGAAAGTATCTAGCATGATGCCTGCCACATATTAGACCTTCAGTGAAAGTATGTATTCTCCTTTTTCATAAATTTCCCTCCTAGAAATCTGCTAAGTGCTAAGGCCAATATGCTACCAATATATAGAATCTATAGCCTTAAATAACCTGAAATCTAGTTGAATATTCAATAATTTCAGGCCTGAAGAAATAATAACTGAGCACCAGCTAAATTCTGGATCCGCTTCAGCAGAACTTTTAAAACTAAAATAACTGAATCATCTGCTCGATAACCATTTATTGTATTTGATTACTTTGTTAATCTGTACAAGGTGTTTTATTCAAAATAGAAAATACAGTCTTTAGCAAACCCATGTATTATCATTCTTTTATGCATCTATAATAAAAATTATCTGTAGAATCAAAAGGATTGAAGAAAAAAAATAAAGGATAGATAGGAAGAAAAAGGGAAGATAATAATTTTTAAAGTGTGCAAGTAGCTTATTACTACTGTTGTTACAATCATCATTTAAAATTTAATGAACACAGGTCTGTGGCTGCTATATTTGTAGACAATGATTCTTATGTTATTGTCCTGCAAGATCTTAAGCCAAAGGGAAATCTTTAACAAAGTCACTGAACTTCTCCTCCCAAGGCCGTTATTGAAAAATAAATCTTTGAATCTTTTTTTATTAATGAGTGGCTCAGAAGGACATCCTTACTTCAGAGGAATGTCCCTGGTTATTTTGATTATCTTTCTTTTCATGATACCTCTCCTTTGTTCACATTCTGTTGGAAGCCAAGGAAAGTCAATACCGTAAGTCAATGCTTTAGAACGGTAGGGAGCCCAGGGCTACTGGAGGTCACATAAGAGGCCCTGAGGTCCAGAGGGGACATTGTAAAGCAGCATACGGCACAATCTTCCATTAATTCATAGTTTGCCTTTGGCCATCCCTAGCCCCACCCAACATTATTCTTCTCTAGTTGAGTCAGTAAACTTCAAAGTAGATTATCTACTTGGTGAATTATGTGCAGTGGCCTAGATGTTCTTTTCAGCAAAGAAGATATAAATACCAACTGAAGGGTCAAGCGAGGAGAGATCTGGATCAGACATAGGGTTTATAGATACACGTCTATTTTTCTGCTTCAGCCATTGTGATCTACCTAGCTTTGTCTTGGATCAGTTTGTGTGGTGACCAAAAAAAAAAAAAAAAAAAAAAAGGTGTATATTATTATATCTTATGTGAGGGAAACTGAATGTATGAATGGTATTCTATTTGCTCTAATTTCACATTTTATTGAGAGTTAAACAAAGAATTTCAAGCAAAGAAATAGATGTAAATCATTATTAGGAAAGTATTTAGTGCCTAGTCCTCTACTTTGAAGAGTGCATGTGTTCAGCAACGTATTTTGAAAGAAAGATAGGGAGACTGGGTGGGTGGACAGATACTCTTTCTTGCTTATCTCTGCTTATTGATCTTAAAGATAAAGTAAAAATTCCCATAGTAATCCAGCAATGTAAGCACTTCCCATTAGCTCTCTAAAACAACTCCCAAGTGGGTCTTAAATAGACGTTCAATAACAAATCTGTGTAATAGCTCTGACGAGATATAGTTTTAGAAATAAAATCCTTCCTTTTACTGGCCAAGCCTTAGAAATTTTTTGTGACTCTATATAATATCCAGTTCCATGTGAAAGGAACTGTGGCATTTAATAGTCAGATGACAAAAAATTAATAAATTCTGGGTTTAAAATTTTCCATTTTTAACTTATTAAAATGATATGTTGTGAAGGCTCGATCACTACTTTCTTCTTATGGAGTCCAGTAATATTTTGACCTTTTCAATCTCATTCAATAAGTATTACATTTCTCCTTTTTCATTTTCTTAAGTGGTACAAAGAAGACTAGAGACTTGAAACATATGTGACTGAATAGGTCAGCCTCCCAAACATGCCCAACTGAAGAGGTTGCTTTCAGAATTACATTTTGGATAATTTTGTAAGCTGAATTTATTTTCATTTGTGACATTCTGTTGCCATGGAAACATACTGTAAATAACAGATTTTGAAACGTGCCCCTTTTGGGGTCATTAATTTACTCTTGCTCTTATGTCCACTTACTACAGCCAAGGGCCAGATCTAAAATAAATTATCTGGAGGCTTTGCTACACTTTGGAATAAATGAACTAGCTGATACTAAAACCAGTGCAGTGTCCAGTAGCACCACAGACCTTCTAGTTTATTTTTTGTGACTAGTTAAAGTACAAAAGGGACTTAAATATCAAATGTGTATTAGAAGGAAATTAAAATACATAAAAATCTGGGTCATGTTGTCTCTTGATACTTTAAATGATTGAGTAGGAAGCATATAGTGCTTGTGTGAATCAGAAAGTGCCAAAATTTATATCATATGATGCTGGCATGTAGGGGGAATATGGGTGCAATATACATTTCAATGCCTTTTGTAGAAGAGAACTTTGATCCCGGAGACGTGCTGATCAATGATACTCATTTTGACACCACCGAGCTTTGGAGTTGCACACAGGAATAAAAAGCTGAGGTTGGCATCGATAATAAAAG